>NW_028282062.1:0-23570 GCF_059751285.1 Brachycentrus maculatus
GTACAATTTACTAATGCTAAAATAAAATTAGATAATAGAGTCTTAAAATAAGTAAAACCGTGTTTATTGCTCAATCATAATCATTTGATGAAAATCGTATATTTCTTCTTCTTCTTCTTCAAACCCTTATCCGCATCCCAATGATGCATAGAGGCACTGCATCATACAAATTCAGTGTTATCTTGATTGTTAAAACATGAAGAAAAGGTGAAGATTGTTAAAACATGAAAGAAGCCCTCCGCTTCAGGTACCAGTCCAGGGTAAAGAATCACTTATATTTATTTAACCCCCTTCCTTGGGAATCGAACCCCGGGCCTCCAGGACGGTAGCCAAGCGTGCTGGCCTACGCTACGGAGGTGGACAAAAATATAAGGTTCAAAATTAATATATTGAAGGCGTATATTTAGGTATACATTTTACACTACTGACTTCTACAGTGTTTGCAAAACAACACACAAGAATACAACACACAAAATAACACTACTTGATTTCAATTGTTAAAATTGAAAAAAGCAACAGCAAAAATATAAGGTTTATAATACCTTGAATTTTTTTAAACTATAAAATAAAATTTTCTCGGAAACATTAAAATGTCTCGAAAGCTCGAAAGAAGTCAGTTTCCAGCACGTCAAATACTGTATTGTTATTTTTCTCATTAATTTTTTAGGAGAATCCTCGCGTTGGCTGTCAACTTATTGTGTCACTCGTCCCATAATTGATAAGCAGCTCCGGAGCATCATTACGCGTATATAATCCCACACAATTTGTTATACGTTCTACATATAAAGAAAAAGTGTACTTTCGTCTGCTCACTAGTTTATTGTGACTCGATTTCAAAAGCTTTGCGTAGGCGTCTTAAAATATATATTTGAGGTATTTTCGAAACGTATAATAAAAACTATAACGACACACACATTGTGTTTATATATATATATATATATATATATATATATATATATATATATGTAATAAAATAACTAGGTACCTACCTATACATTTTATTAAGTACTTACAAAAAGTACCTACATAAAACAGTTCTACCACCAGATGCCGCATGCGTCGCTCAGAAGAAAACAAAAGACTTCCGATAATATTATTAACTGTCAGAATCAGATAGATAGATAGATAGATATAAAAATTATTATAAAGATTAATTAAGAATAAACTTTTATTGTCGTTTCTTTAATTACAAAGCAACACATTGTTTATTTTATTATTATACACCCACTTTACATATTATTTACACTTAATTTTCAAAAGGAAAATATTACCACGTTATAAAACGACAATTTTGTTAATTGGAAATGGATTATGAAACATTAGATGTATTAAAACAATTACTACAATATGTTCGGAGTGAGAGAGAAAAATTAGAAGATGATCAAAGAAAACGATTAGAAGATAATCAAAGAAGACGTGGAAATTTAAGAACTAGTGATAAAATTAAAAATAAAAATCATGTGAAAAAAATTTCTACAAAATATAAAATAAAATATACTCCAGAAAAGAAGAATTTCGAAGCAGATTGTGTGAGCAGGAATCCAGTATTAGAATCGAAGGAAAATGCAAATGAACAATTAAAAGTTGTAAATTTGGTTAAATTAGAAGATATTTTAAAAGATCAGAATAAAAATGAAGACATACAAATAACACAGAAACAGTGCTTGAAAAGTGAAAATAAAAATAAAGTAGAAAAAACTTCTACGAAAGATAAAATAAAATATTCTCCCGGAAAGAAGAATTTAGAAGTAGATTGTCTAAGCAGGAATCCAGTATTAAACTCGAATGAAAATGCAGATGAACAATTAAAAGTTGTAAATTTGGTTAAATTAGAAGATAATTTAAAAGATCAGGATAAAAATAAAGACATACAAATAACACAGAAACAGTGCTTGAAAAATGAAAATAAAAATAAAGTAGAAAAAACTTCTACGAAAGATAAAATAAAATATTCTCCAGGAAAGAAGAATTTAGAAGTAGATTGTCTAAGCAGGAATCCAGTATTAAATTCGAATGAAAATGCAGATGAACAATTAAAAGTTGTAAATTTGGTTATATTAGAAGATACTTTAAGAGATCTGAATAAAAATGAAGGAATTCAAAAGAAAAAAACAAATGGATTGAAAAAAACTGTGTCTACTTTAAAAGGGTCAAGAAAAAAAAAATACAAAAAAAAAGAAAGAAAGAAAAAAGAACGGAAAAAAAAAGAAAGAAAAAAAAACAAGAAAGAAAAAAAAAAAGAAAAAAAAGAAGGAAAAAAAAGAAAGAAAGAAAAAAAATAAAATCAAACCTTTATCATATCACTAAACTTATACCAGTCCCTTCACTACAAGAAGATGATCCGGAGGACGAGTGAAAATTTTACTATGAATTTTCATCCCCAAGGGGGGAGATGTAATAAAATAACTAGGTACCTACCTATACATTTTATTAAGTACTTACAAAAAGTACCTACATAAAACAGTTCTACCACCAGATGCCGCATGCGTCGCTCAGAAGAAAACAAAAGACTTCCGATAATATTATTAACTGTCAGAATCAGATAGATAGATAGATAGATATAAAAATTATTATAAAGATTAATTAAGAATAAACTTTTATTGTCGTTTCTTTAATTACAAAGCAACACATTGTTTATTTTATTATTATACACCCACTTTACATATTATTTACACTTAATTTTCAAAAGGAAAATATTACCACGTTATATATATATATATATATATATATATATATATATATATATATATATATATATATATATATATATATATATATATATATATATATATATATATATATATGTATATATATATATATATACATATATATATATATATATATATATATATATATATATATATATATATATATATATATATATATATATATATATATATATATATATATATATATATATATATATATACAAGGGGAAATTAATGAACTAACTTATATGTATATATATATATATATATATATATATATATATATATATATATATATATATATATATATATATATGTATATATATATATATATATACATATATATATATATATATATATATATATATATATATATATATATATATATATATATATATATATATATATATATATATATATATATATATATATATATATATATATATATATATATATATATATATATATATATATATATATATATATATATACAAGGGGAAATTAATGAACTAACTTCATATATTTTATTCGTTTATGGTTCCAGAAAAATGCATCGCTCAGATATCATCAATGTCATTTTCCTTTAATATGTATGTATCATGTTCTAATCTAGATAATATATGATTAACACAAACATATAAACGATTTGCGTATCGGTTTTTCCACGCAAAAAATATTGGAGGAAAAAAAATTGACCACTGTGCTAGATAGTAATAAAAGTGCAAAAAAGTTCTGAAATAGAAAAAAAAAAATTACAATTCTACGTATTACAAAAAAAAACTTTTCAATTAAAATATAACCTACGTGAACTCGATTACAATTGAATCCTCGGTTGAATCACCAAATTTTCCATGATTGTACGAGTGGTACGTGGTTAGACTACATAAGTACCTTAGTAGTACTGTAATTGACAAGTGATTGTCTTCAGAATAACTCCAAGCAGATTTGTCAACTTTACTCGAAAAGTGACTCACCATTCCATTTACACAAGATTATCTCGAATACTATGAAAAGGTTATTCTAAATGGCCCAAATAAATATTATTTGGGACATCAAATTTAATGATAACTTGGCAAATACCGCTAATTCTCTTCTCTCTGGCTCTTTCCCAACTTTGTAGACTGTTGGGGTCAGTTCTCTTCAGGTTGTAGGACCTTGGACGAACTTATTTCCTTTGCTTCACTTTGCTTGTCTCTGGAATCCCGTAAGCTGGCCCTGTCACATTGTCAGTCTCGGATCACCGAGAGAAGAATCACCCTCGCTGCCATACAGGGTAGTGCATCTTGGCGTTTATTTTCCCATGAATATTTGGTTTATTTCACTATTATTACCACTAATTAATATACTATAATATGACACGTGTTTCAATGTTCTCAACATCATTATCAAATACCGTATGTAAATACCGTAATTTACACAACTCTCTTAAATTTGAGCTTTTTTCATAAGGTGTTCGATAACAATGTTGAGTGCATCGAAATACGTATGACAAAAAAATATAATAATGTGTGGTACGAAGCTAGCTTTTTATTTTTAAATAGATGAGTACCATAAATTTACTAATTGATAGAATATTGGTACTAAATTGACTGCCTAATCAATTTATGTTTTCTTTGTGTTGCTTAAAACATAAGTTGGAAGACTTATAACCAGAGCAATGTGCTAAGAATAGTTTTGAACTATGATGACACAAAATACGTGAAAACTTCACGATCAAATAAACTATGCAGGTAATGTCTGTTGATACCTACCAAAAAAGCATACGGGTGCAAGTCCAAAATATGAAATGTTCAGGAAACTCAATTTAAGACCGTGTACGATACATCAAAAGGTAACATTGTATTAAAAATATGTTGCCTGTATGGTGAAATGACATATTTAGATACAAAGCATAAGCTGCAGTCTATTTGTTAGTGATATTGCACATTTAAATCAATAAAAAAATCATTTTTAATATGTCGCTCATTAAAATGTGATAAATACGCGTGAAACTCTAAAGAGTTTTTCTACAGAATTATCACAATTTTTATATTATTTTTTGACATCTCACCATCGATGATGAAGAATATGGAAGTCAGAGCATTTACGGCCATCATAGGCTGGTTTCAGTGATCACTTTACAGACGTGTAACATTCACAAATTCAACTTATGATTGACAACCACACTACTCAAATTATTGGAATTTCTATACATACATAAATGTATATTGTTCAAATTCGAAACATAGTGCTGGAATTCACTAGAATTTCACTAAAGATATCTATGGTATGATGAAAGAAGCTCGAAATGTTGTATATACATTTTTTTTTATTTGTTATTATTTACAACATTTTAAGTGTGTCCAAATACTTGTTCACAAAATCTGGATTATCTCCAATTACAGTTATTTTCATATTATTTTTGACATCTCATCAAAGACGAAGAATAATATGGAAGTCTGGGCATTTACGGGGCTGACGACCGTCATAGGCTGGTTTAAGTGATCACTTTACACACGTGTAACATTCACCAATTCTACCTATTATTGACAACTACTCTACTCAAATTCTTGGAAGTTCTATATATATGAACCAATTTTGAAACATTGTTCTTGATTCACTAGAACTTCACTAGAGACATCTATTGGTGAAATAAAAAGAAGCTTTTTATTGAGCAGAAACTCTTTTATTAGTATGTGAGGTCCGAATCAATAAAGGTGTTTTTATTTAAGTTTTTGAAATCGTCGAATTTTCCCATGAACGTTTTCATCGCAAACTTTTTTCTTTTGATTTTGAACTTGCCTCCTTATATTACTTGAACGCAGAGTACACACTAATGTAATATACATATGTAATATGTACCCACATACTACTGACTGCCACAATTCCTTTACATTCATATTATAATTCAGTCACGTCCTGAGAGGGTGAATCAGTCACAAATGAAGGATTATCTTGTAGGATTTTATACCACTGGTATTCAGTCGATAAATCTACAGCCGCAAGTAAACATGCGAAAAATATATTTCGAATAGTTTTTTTTTACTATTTTTTTCGTTTAAAACAAAATGGTTTTATCTGTTATATGGACGTAGAAGATATTCATATTGTTGGTAATATGGTAAGTTGTATATTTATATTTATATAATATATATATATATATATATATATATATATATATATATATATATATATATATATATATATATATATATATATATATATTATATATAAATATATATTATATATATATATATATATATATATATATATATATATATAATATATATATATATATATATATATATATATATATATATATATATATATATATATATATATATATATATATATATATATATATATATATATATATATATATATATATATATATACAAATATATATAAATATATATATATATATATATATATATATATATATATATATATATATATATATATATATATATATATATATATATATTTATGTATATATGTCCGGTTCCGTAGTGTAATGGTCAGCATGCTTGACCACCGTCCTGGAGGTCCCGGGTTCGAATCCCAAGGGGGGTAATATAAATAAAAGAGATTTTTTCACTCTAATATTTATTCAAAATTACCCTGGACTGGTACCTGAAGCGGAAGGCTGATCACCTCTCCTTCGTGTGTTCGATCGAGAAAACACTACGTTTATATGATGTAGTGTCCTATGCACCATTGAGGTGCGGATAAGGGTTTGAAGAAATATATGTACGCACATGCGCATACCGTTGTCTCCTTCGTTGCCTTCCCCACCTAACGACATCTTCCGGTTATTTTACTCACCATATTTTGAGTGCGTCAAAATCATTGTTCACAAATCTAGGCGTTATGTAATATAAATATGGTAACTTAAAACTCTAAGAAACAGTGATTGATGTCAATATTCAATATTTGGTATAATATTTATTATTTTATCCCCCTTTTAGTGATCTTATCACCTTCGCTCGACAATGGACCTGTCCGTCCACGCGGGGTTCGGCAGCGGCTTCGCGGGTGACGTCACAGAGTCCAGCCCGCCCGTGGGCATCCAGCACGCCTTCATCAACGCCATGCTCACCAGGAACATCAGCATGGACCTGGACGTGGACACGCTGCAGAGCATGTTCGAGGAGTGGGCGCGCCACATGCAGCCGGCCCGGCCCGACTGCCTCTACTGCTCGGGCGACATGAAGCAGGCGGTCATGAAGTATAACAATGTCCACGGATACGTCAGTCTGCTGGTGAGTATTATCTTTATCAGCCAGGGGCGTGCATTCCATATGGGCAGAAAAGCAGTGCCTATCCTAACTTACCCGCGTGACATATAAAAACGCAATCAGTACCTACCTAACCTTACTAAGTTGTACCTAGATTACCTTACTACCAGGGCGTGCATTCTACAATATATAGGCAGAAAAGCAGTGCCTATCATAACTTACCCGCGTGACATATAAAAACGCAACCAGTACCTACTCTACTTTACTAAGTAGTACCTAGCTATCTTATTTATCTTTTGAGATTATTTAAGGATCAACTTTGTTTATTTTCTTGTGACCTATACACACCCACTTTCATTTTTAAGATATATAATCTAAATATGCTGAAAATCCTTTTATATATAGGCAAGGAAAATTTTCTAACGCAACTAACAAATATAAAAAAAAGTAGTACCTGGCTTACCTTACTACCTACCTCTACTGCCTGCTCCAACTTTTTATCTGTGCACGCCACTGAATACAGGAAATGTAGAGTTGACTCTTGATCTATTTAGTTGACTTAAAAAAAACTTGTATAACACCACTTAATGAGTTTTATTTCATTACACTCAACTAGTTTCGAAAACTACAGATGTTTTAATCGACAAGTGAATAGTAAAACACTTGAAACAACGTATGTTTCACTGTTCACCTGCAGAAGGAAACATCTGTAGTTTTTAAACTAGTCGTAATGAAATAAAACTCATTAAGTGGTATTATAAAAGCGTTAATTTAAAAAAAAAATAATCAACATGTCATTCCACTATGTAATGCCGAATCAATAAATATTATTTTTTTCAAAACATATTACATACAAAGGTCATGTATACATATAATATTCCTATTTCAAGTAATTTCCTAAGTAATTTCTATTTCTCATTTTGGGACATGGGATTAAGGTTAACAAGACTGGAACACAAATAAAAATGTAACATTTTTTTTAAATAACCAAAACTGATACATGGCAAAATATAAAAACAATAAACAGGTATAAAAAATAGACATAAGAAGTATATTTCAAAGAAATAAATGAGAAAAACATAAGGTAAGAAGCATATTTCAAATAAACAAATGAGAAAATATAACAAATGAGAAAATATAAAAAAATAAAAGGTAAAAACAAAACAAGAAAATATGACTAAACACTACATATATTAAATATCTTTCCATAAAGTTCAAACCCTTATCCGCACCCCAATGATGCATAGGGCACTGCATCATGTAAATACAGTGTTATCTAGATCGTTAATACATGAAGGAAAGGTGATCAGCCCTCCGCTTCAGGTACCAGTCCAGGGTAATATGGAATAAATATTACAGTGAAAAAATCACTTATATTTATTTGACCCCCCTGGGAATCGAACCCGGGACCTCCAGAACGGTAGCCAAGTGTGCTGACCATTACACTACGGAGGCGGACATCCATAAAGTACTTTTTCAAATCCTTTATTTTGGATTCCCGATTTATTTAATATGATATTAAAGTTTAATAATTTTTATTTTCAGGTGTGTTTGTTCGGCACTATAGCTAACATAATGAATATTTTAGTGTTAACGAGAAAGGATCTAGCCTGCGCACCTATCAATAGGATTCTGAAATGGCTTGCAGTAACAGATATGCTTGTGATGTTGGAATATCTCCCATTCGCTATATACAGATACTTGGTAAGATATTTTTTTTCTTTAAAACTACTGACTAGCTATAGTTATTAATAAATATTTTAGGCGGGATAGTCCGCAGCTCAATTTTCCTTTAAAGCCAGGCAACATTTATCGAAATAGCATTTGTTGCTGAAAAACACCGTTTTTGTATTGAAAAAAATAGTTTTTCTTCGAAATAAATACATAGTGATGATAAGAATGGGTTATTTTCAAAGGTTTCAAGGAGGTAAAAGAAATTATGAAAAAATATTTGTTTCCCAAATTCCGATTTATATTCCATTTGTGGGTCGCGTACTGACTGTGTATTTGAGAATAATACACCATTCATGAAGGGTAGAATAAAGAAATGCCAAAAAAATTATACGTTTGTGGCCCTGTGGTTGGTAGAGGATTCTAATTCGGAGTTTCAAGGACCTATTTATAATTATGTGCGGATCACACCATAAAATATTTGTGGAAAATAGGAAAGAAAGCATCAAATCAATCATTCCACCAATGACGTCCACAGTAAACGCAAAAGCTCTTGTAATTGATATAAAAATACTGAATAAAATATGGGAGGAGGTAAATTCAGAATTAGCTAAATTAAACGCTGTTTTTTTATTTAACGTTTTATCTTATATTATATTTTTGAATTATGTAAATATTTATGTATTAAATGTTTTATCAAATGCTTTTTTTAGTAGACTCAAATAATCAGTATTTGATTTAAAAACGAAGTTCTACAAATTAAACGTCAAATCTATAAATAGTGTGTAAATATGTAAGTAACGTAATAGTTAATTTGACTTTATTTATATTAAAGGGAAAACAGTTTTTTTGGTTACATATAAAACCTTATAATTCATATCGACAACTGGTTCCAAAATAACAAAGTGTTTAAAGTGGTCAGGTTAGGAATCGTAACAATCGGCGGATATGTATGAGGAGATGCATGAACGTGAAAGAGGCGAAGAATGTTTGCAAGGACAGAGTGGTGTGGCACTTTATTTTCTCTGCCTACCCCTGTGGGGAGGGGCGTGATGGTTAGTTAGTTAGTTAGTTTTTTTTTTAAAACAGTAATGGTAATAATGGGCAATTAATATTGCATCGTTTTAGTGAAAAATTACCTCAAGGGCGTTTTACAATATTTTTACGTTTAAACGACGTACGTAAATATATTTTTTTCACATCAATATTTATAATTTAAATAAACGTATACATATGTGTCAAAATACAATATATTTTTTTCTTAATAATAAGAATCCAGTTAGTCATTCAAATAATATCAGTCATTAAAATGTTCGGTGAAAAAGAGAAAAATTAACAAATATTATGCCTTCTTGATCACTCAGGAGAGTAGCTTAGTACTCAGAAGTAAATTTAATTAATCTACCTAATTTACATGGATTTGGTGTTGCAACCCCTGGGAGAACTCCTGTTAAAAATTTATTTAATATAAGAAGTTATTCATGCTAATACTAACCATATTCTCTCAATACGAATTCCTAAACACAATATGGACTTTACGGGGTTTATATTATTCTTGGCGAACAACAGTAGTAAATTTTTCATAAATTATACGCACAAAGACTACAAGAGACCTATCTGAAATCTACACCTGTTTCTCAACTTAGTTCTTAGTTCTTTATTTAATTAATGCTGAATATTCTGAACATAAAAAATGTACCTACAGTAATAAGCTGAAGTTACGAAGTCGTGAATAGTGGGTAGTGGATAATGGGTAGCTCCCTTGTGGATTCAGCCTACTTGGAGATGACAATGAAAGTTGAGATATAAAATTCTACGTTAACGTGACATAATTGATTCTAGAAATAAATAAAAAGTTCACTCTATCGTATATTGTAGATGGTGCTGCGATATGTATGATGTATGGCACATGTATGAATGTATGTATATGTGTACATATCGATGGCCCCTTCGTAAAGTACACTATCTGCGAATCTGTTACTTCACAGGAGAGAGCTTAGAAGATTTTATCAACGTATTTTTTTTTTGTTAACGGTTTTATCTGAAATTCTAAACTTGTATTATACGTTCAAAAACACGATAAAATAATGTATTAAATCATTTTAAAACTTTATGGTTTGTCAAAAATAAGTAGTTAGCGTTTTAGGAGTTTAGTTCATTTCGAAAATTTGATGTAGATAGCATCTTATACGCCTGAAAACAAGGCGTAATTTATTTTACATATTTTTTTTGTTTATTTGTATTTGTAGATAACGGTCCGTTGATAACGTACACCATATATCTCAAAATTGACAAAAAATATAGTTAGAGCACTTTACGTAGGGCACGTCGATATGAGTGTCTTTTTATTCCTGGCTCCTGACTGTTGGGGTCAGCTCTCCTCGTCCTCAGGTTGTAGCTCCTTATATCGTGGACAACGTCACCTAGAACATGCCTTCGAATAATGTGTTCTTTCCGCAGCATCCATGAATTCTTTGGTCTTCCTCAAAGTCTGATTGCCTGGTTCACGATTGCTTTACTATTGATGTCTGTTACACGCAGGCTTCCATGAATGCGCGAACTCTTTATTTTGCCTCTAAGGGATAATCCAGCTGACCATCTAAGCCATGGGTGGCCAACCTTTTCAGCAGCCGGGCTAAATTTTAGAAATGAGATTTCCTACCGGGCCATAAAACGAAATTTCTTTAATTATTCAAAGCAAACGTGAAATATTTTGTTTTTTTAAAGACCATATGATAAAAATGAAAATCAAACACATTTTTTTAAAATTAGAGTTAGGCAATAATCAAACGCTTTTATTAAATAAGGGACAGGCTTATTTTTGAGAAATCAGTTTTATTTTCGGGACACAGAATTTTAACGACACTCTCCAAACATTTCTTAACCATTTCACAATCTGAATATTGGTTAATTTTCTTTGCTAGTATCATGGATACTGCATAACTCTATCAGTCGGTTATAGCAGCATCAATATGTATTTAAAAGTCGATCGCAAAATGTTGTGATTGTTTGTTAAAACGAATATACTATAGAAGATAATCATATCCTTCCATATATAGGATATGATTAGAAATACGCACGATTGAATGTTCTTTTGGTGGTTTTATGTACACTTAAAGAAAAAATGTGTGATATGCTCCGCGGGCCACAAGAAGACACCTGGCGGGCCGCGGGTTGGCCACCCTTGATTAAGCATTCGCATTTCAGCAGTTCTAGTTGCGTAAAGTAGGTGTTCTACATTTTCTAGCATTCAGAGCTAAGGGAGTGCAGGTCTGATAATTGTTTGGTAAACTTTTCCCTTTAACTTGGCTGGCATTTTTGGGTCACAAAGGACTCTCGTCACGGATCGAAACTTCATCCACCCCACACTAATTCTATGCATTACGTCTGCTGTGCACCCTCCATCCCTGTGGATTAGTGACCCTAGATATTTCAAGGAGTCGCAATTAGGTAAGGTATTGCTTCTCCATTTAACCGTGTTAGAAGGATGGCAGCATTTGTATTCTCGAACGGTAGGTACTTATACTCGGACTAATTTCTACTCAGTCGCAATCCATGCTCCTTTGTATTTGTGCATATAAATATGGTTTATATTTCCTTTTACCTGCTGATGAGAATATCTGTAGTTGTGGAAACTAGATGTGTTTACATTAATACATTCAAAAGCGATCTTAATCCTACAACTAATACTAACCCTAATACTAAACTATCGTAAAAATTACGACGGCAAAATGACAATTCCTGGAAAAAAAATAATGTTCGCATCATTCCTGCGCCCCCTTCTTCACAGTACCTTCCCAATGTATTTTTTTTCATTATTACGTGATCTATTAAATCCAAAGAATGATATTATTATTTATAAAATAATAAAAGTTTTTGACTATTTAATTTCTTCCAGTATTGTTTCTATGTCGTATTTTTTTTACGAATGTTTAGTAACAACGTCACTCGTAGGATAGTTTAGTAATCTAGAACCAACCAAGTGTTTTATTTTTACCGAAAAATTAATAAAAGATGTTTGTTTTTTTGTAAGAAGTAAAATTCAATAATAACGAATTTTTTTAGTATTTTTTTTCTCGGCATTTTAATCATGTCAATCACTAATCATGGGTTTATGAATTGAAGTTAATATCACTATTTTTTGTGCACAGAGCTCGATGTATAGTTCTCCAAATGCTGATTTAGTCAGAGGCTGTAATTAAAAAAAGCAACACTTCGTGCTTATTGCTTTTTATCGACCCTCGACTTATCTACGTCGATAAAAGTGTCCATAATCCCGCCCCTGCTCAGCAAAATATGTACACTCGAGTTCTAATCATTACCGGTAATATTTCACCTCCATTGTGTAACTCAATAGGCAGCCCATTTGCGGTTATATTGTGTAATTTATTGCTGTATACCATTATGTAGAATAATCGCTATTTGTAAAGCAAAGAAACGACCAATACTAACATTGTACGGAAGGTATTCGGGGATTTCCATTCAAAAACTTCGCTCCGAAATTAATTGAAAATTACCATAATATACATGGAATTAATTGAAGTAACGTTTACTTTGAAAATGCTAATAAATAATACTGTTATCTGTAGCACCATCATTAAGGTAATTTAACATAACCGAATGAATAATTAATTGAATTTTTAGGAGATTCTTTTTGAACAGATCCGTGCAAATTATTTTTATGCTTTAAAAATGAAAAATTCAGTGCTTGAAAAAAGCTACTATTTTCATGTTATTTGAAAGTTGGTCTTAATAATCGCGTATTTTATTCATAAATGAAGGCATTCCTCCACCGCTAGCCATAGTTGTTATTAAGAACGTGAAACTTGCAAAATGACTAAATTATTATGTATAGATAAACATGTAAAAGCGTTTGATCAAAATATTAATTCTCCTAAAATTATTCATGTTTTTTATACGTTGTTCGAACACTTGTTTAAAATTTAATATCGAACACTTTGAAGAGCTAAAATTTACCCTCGAATAGTTATTTCAAATTTAATATCAAACACTGATTAATGTAGAACTAAAATATACTATCGAATACTCAATTAAAATGTAATATCAAACTCTTACTTAAACAATAGAATGAATGCAGAACTAAAATTTTAAATCAAACATTTATTTAAAATTTAATATCGAGCAATTACTAGTGAATGACTATCAAACACTTGTTTAAAATATAATATCAAACACTTACATAAACAATGAAATTAATGCAAAACTAAAATTTAGTATGGAATACTTATTTAAAATATAATATCAAACACTTACTAATGAATGCAGAACTAAAATATACTATCAAACACTTAATTAAAATGTAATATCGAACACTTAGTAATGAATGCAGAGCTAAAATTTATACCCATAATTAACAATATGATAATGACTAAAGCCTCGCCCCTATTGTCTATGTTCCCACTGATAGAATGAGATGAGATAAGATGAGAAATAAAAATAAAAATTAAATTAATAAATACAAATAAGAAACAGCTACTATCCCCTCTTCAACTTTCAACGTCCTAAGGACCCGACTCTAAAATTTAGAATTAGCTTAACATACGGTGTTTGAAAATGATGCGGAATGCATGGAAACACGTGACACAGTAGATTTTAAGAAATAGTGGTATTTACTAAGTAAAACAATAATTAAAAATTGATATATCTTACCACAAAGTGACTGCCGAATTAATTAATGAAACTAAAATTTACTTCATAAAATTCCAGGTATTTCCAAAGCAAATGGAATTTCCTCATTTCTGGGCGGTGTACTTGCTGCTGCACATGCACTTCACTCAGATATGTCACACGACTTCCATCTGCTTGACTCTCACTCTGGCCGTGTGGAGATACCTCGCCATCAGGTAAGGTATACGAGCCGACAGTAGGCATTCAATGCTCTTACAGGCCAACAGATGGCAGGCCATGGTGTTATTCTATGGGTGATGAGCAGGGGCGTGCATTCCATGTAGGCAGAAAACCAGTGCCTATCCTAACTTACATGCGTGACATATAAAAACGCAACGAGTACCTATCCTACCTTACTAAGTAGTACCTAGCTTACCTTACTACCTTACTCTACTGGCTTCTCTTATTGATTCTCTGTGCACCCCATTGGTGATGACACACGTACAGACTAGTAATCACACAAGCGTGTATGCAACTCATAGTTAAAAAAAAAAAATTAAAGAACAACCCGCAGTCTCTACATTTACCATAGAGGCTTGTCTGCAGGTAGGATAGTAAAGATAAGGAAGGTAAATGTGAAAAATACATCACAAATACGTAGACCAATTTAAAATAAGTATTTCTTGAATTTTACAAGAGTCGAACGCGCGACGCCAGTTTCGCAGTCGAGCGTCTACCCAACTAAGCCACGGCGCCTGCCTTGACCTATCCATTGCTGTTATTATCATATTATATATTAAAATAACCTTCTCGTAAGTAGTAATATGTCAATTTATGCGTGTTAGCATCATTTATAAAGTGATATGTAGTACATATACATTTCTTTGATTCTATTTTTAGTGTTTGTGTGTTTGGTCTTGAGGTTTAATCTATAATTGAGCTTACGTCTGGGATGCCCTATGCACCCTTTAATCAAAGAAGAAGACTGCGATAGCCTTTTAAAACTTTGTTTGATCATGTCCTGTTGAAACATTTTCTATAAAAAGCATATCACACTTATTTCCGCTTGAATATGGTTTCCATACATCCTATTTTTCCCCCGGAAATGACCATTTATTGGGGTCGCGTCTTGGTAGGTTTTTTAAATGGATATGTAAAAAGTTTTGGATTTCACCCTTTCAGCTATTTTTACTGAATTCAGAGATAGCGGTACGACAATCTTCCTTTCCTTGGCCTATTTGTACCGAACCACAAAAAAATAAAGATTGTCCCTTTTTCATCTTTGTCGCATTATGGTAAACCCTATCTGCACAATATTTTATAGTTTCGTTTGAGTAACACATCCGGATGTATTATTTAATATAACCCAATCCCATTTTCTCCTGACATAGTAGCGACATTTTTCCGACAAAATATCGTAGGGGTAAAAAACTTATATCATGGAAAGAAAGAAGCGGTCTCAATGAGTGACAGAATGACATAACTCAACAAAAAGTTGATGCTGCCCGTCAATTGATAAATGCGTTTGTAGTATGTATTTATAGTTGATCATTAAAACAGATACACAGGAATGATAATAATATATAGAATAAATAAAAACAGATTGACATTAAATCCGTCCTAAACAGAATATCTCCAGATAGCCACACCTAAAGGACAGAATTTTATATTAAATATGACCACCCAATAATATTTTTTATACTTCATATAATACAAGTATGTTATGTAATATTTGGGAGGCATATGGTAAAAAACCAGATTCTTCTTGTTGATTTATATAATTACTTTAATTTTAACTTCTGAAAGTAATTGTTAATAGTCTCATATGTTCTATCGTACGAGATTATTTATAGGAAGTGAATAATATCTTCGATTGCAATCCTATATTTATGTATATATATATATATATATATATATATATATATATATATATATATATATATATATATATATATATATATATATATATATATATATATATATATATATATACATATATATATATATATATATATATATATATATATATATATATATATATATATATATATATAATAAATATATATATATATATATATATATATATATATATATATATATATATATATATATATATATATATATATATATATGTGTATATATATATATATATATATATATATATATATATATATATATATATATATATATATATATATATATATATATATATATATATATATATATATATATATATATAAATATATATATATATATATACACATTTATACAATACACATATGCATGCTCACATACGCATTAATACTACTGGATATTTGTGTCCAAATCTGTTTTCAATCCATTGGTTTTAAGTTATTTTTCTCTTAAATGGTTTGAATAAAACATGGCCGCGTAGATTTTTATGTGTTCTAATATTTTTTTTCGTGAAAAAACAAATAAATCGTAAAAACTTATGTGTTTTCTGTGTTAATCTTATATTATCTGTTTTATACATTATTCTTAAAATAAGTCACAAAATACATATTGAAAGATATAAAACATTGATAATATCTGGCCGAAATACTTGTTTCAGGAACCATTGACGAATAAAACATATTGTTGCTGTTACCCAATCACAAAAAAAATGTAGAATATTTTTCATACTAGTTTTTTTCTTTCTATTTATAGGTTTAATAAATATTATTTATGGAAACAAATTCAAAAAGCCCTCTAATGTTCCTTTTTTCGTACATGAAATTAAAATAAATAAATAAATAAAATATTTTTATAAACTAAATACATCGAAAATTTACAGGCATGGAAAATAAAATGATAAGAAGAGGTTGCATTTGAAAGAAGTTTGTTTTGGCATGATTCATGATAGCAAGAATATTTATGTATGATAAAACACCTTTTTTCCAATCAGAGATTAAGAAATAATTTTGAAGCTATGCTTCCGTCTTCAGGTCTAAATATAAACTCTTTATATTTAGACCTGAAGAAAATAAACTCAAGTAGTGAAAAACAAGCGTTTTTCTTTTACAATTTCATCGTGTCTTACCACAAAGTGAATACCGAAACAATAAATAAAAAATATTTTAATTTATTTTTATAGGTTTCCTCAGTTAAACCACGTTCTGTGTTCGGAGAGGCGCTGCAGTATGGCCGTCCTCATCAGCTTCGTTCTCCCGGTCTTCCTGAACGCTCCCACCTTCGTTCTCTTCCACGTCCGTAGAACGGTCATCATAGAGCACATGAGACCCGTCACCCTCTACCACGTGGACTCAGATTACGAAGGACTCCTCTTCAAAATAAACTTCTGGATGCACGGAGTCCTGATCAAACTCTTGCCGTGCGTCATCCTGACCATCATAAGCGTGTGGCTTATCAGGGCTCTCTACACGGCGAACATAAGAAAAGCAGCCTTGCGACTGCACAGTTGCGACCCGCCTTCCAAGCAAGAAAAGCACGTGTTCAAATTCGACAGAAGAACATACAGGACCACAAGAATGCTAGTAGCTGTCCTCGTACTGTTCTTGCTAACAGAAATCCCTCAAGGCGTTCTGGGTTTGATGAGCGGAGTCCTAGGACAATGCTTCTTCCAACAGTGCTACTATTTGTTCGGAGAACTGATGGACATTTTGGCCCTGTTAAACGGAGCGATCAACTTTATTTTGTACTGCGCAATGAGTCGCCAGTTCAGAATGATGTTCAAATTGCTCTTTATGCCCAAGGTTCTCACCAGGCGATCCGCTAACGTGTCGCAGGATGTTCAAAGTACGAGAATATGATGTAGAAAGGATGACCTAGAAATGGTTCAGCTTGCCGATTTTTGAAGACATGTTACAAGTACAGAGACGATAACAGAAATTGAAAAGCTGGGTGGAAAAACAGCTTTAAACAAGCTTTTTGGGATACTGGTGATTCTATAACATTTATCTATGTGACTTTTGTACGTTGCACCTTAAAGACAATACATGGTATGCTCAATACAGTATGTAGTTTATATTGAAATTAAATTCGACATGAACCAAAAATCGACAATATTATATCATTGTCGATATGTCACTAAAAAATTATTTTAACGTTTCAAAAGGAAAAAATGTAGAGCGAAATGGACATCCATTTTTTCCATTCCTGGGAATTTGGGGTTTTCTACTAAGATGTCCATTTTCGACAAATTAAGGTCTAATTTTTAAGGCAGCAGACCGATTTCCGTAAGACTTAGTGACTTTGTGAGTTGATGTACCACACTTTTAATATAACGTATTAAAAGTATGGTACATCAACTCACACAAACTTTGAGCTGTTTTTTTTTACATTTTTCACCAAAACGTACAGTTATTATATTTAAGGTAACATCTAGTCTAATGTATTACCGTTACAATCGATCAAGTCATCATTTTTAGGTCAATCCATATTCATTAAATGATTATCCACCATAATTTTTGTTAATGATATCAATGATACGTTTATTATATTTTTATTAGTATAATTTTTGTGCCATTAAAATAAATGTATTTATTAAAATAATGTAATTTTTTCTAAATAAAATCGTACTCCACAAGTTAGCAATAAGTATTGTGTAAAAAATAAACTTGTTGATTACTTGTATATAATAATTGTTAGAAAATCAATATTTATGGTACACATTTAAAAAAAAAACTTAGAATTAACAAACATTTGTTTTCAGCGGTTGTTGTCTGTGATGTATTAATACATAAATATTTTTTTTTTATATTATTTAATACGTATACCATAAATATACCATTTAGGTACATGGATTTAAATTTGCAATTTTGTTAATAAAATTTTTAGCTTTAAAAATTTAGTTTTCTAGTCATTTTATAGTGACATATGTATGTTATATTTCAAGGTTTTATTTTCCTGTCATTGATTTTAACATTTTTCTGCAAATACAAATACAAATACAAATGCAAATACGTGAGCATAAATCAAAAGCTGACTTAGTCAATCCACAACATTTTGAAAAAGCTAATTTAAATGTTTTATACAACTCAGCAGATTTTGTAAATTTATTTCTCAAATCCAATGAAAATAATACACTCATTAAGTATACTTAAGAACACGATTCCTCCTCGTCTTCTTCTTTTTCTTCTTCTAACCCTTATTTACCCTAAGTGGTGCATAGGGAACTCCACCATATTGGACCTACATATGTTATCTTGATTGTAACTTACGTGAAGGCAAGGTGAATCCTGTGCTTCAGGTACCAAGGGTAAAATCAAATTTATATTAGAGTTAAAAATCATAAAAATTTATTTCAACCCATCCTGGGAATCGAACCCAGGGACTTCAGAACGGTAGCTAGACTGCTAATATCACGATTCAGGATTTAAAAAATATTTATTCATGTCAATTCGATTTGGCTGTTTTACTTAATTTTCGCAGTTATATACTTATGTAAATAATTATCTAAGGACTTTATGGAGAGGATTTTAATAAGTATTTAATGTTTTATTTACAACCGGGTATACCCTTTAAAATTGTAAGTAGGTAAAACGATATATTATTAATATTTATGACATTAACTTTACGGTTAATCATTTTTACAAAATGTTATCATATTTCTGGTGTTGTAATCGTCCTGACGAAGAGATGGAAACGTATCAAAACTAGTAGATTTAAATCGCAATAAGTGGTTATATACTAACATTGCTAAAAATATGTAAATAAATAAAATGATAATTTATTTTTAATTTTAAAACAGGATAAAAACAGGGTTACTTTATAAAAATAAATGGGGATGTTTCATATCGGCTTAAAAAATATATTTTAAGGTCCAAGAATTTATATAAATGATCAAGTATTTGATTTGTAGCATTGATATTGTAAATTATAAAAATTATATGTGTGTATTTTAAAAAAAAATTCTAAGTAAAATAGAATTATTCGTTTATCGAATTTTTAAAATGAAATTGAAATTGAATTATTTAAATACCTATTTTTTCCAAGTGTTTATGTCAGTTTGGCAGCAAATTTAATTGATTGATTCGTTTATTTTAGTAACATCAATTCTAGAGTACAGTTTAATGTCATTTGACAATTTCATAATTATTTTTTTCAATCGTTTAAAATATACATATCGCTCACTCCTTTCAACAACGTCATGTATCAAAAATCGTCAATTTTCAGATATGCATGTATTCAGAATGCCTAGTAAATGTTCTATACCCCAGCAAAAGCGGCACATTTTTAACTTAATATTTACCCGCTACAAGGCAGAAAGTGTTGTTTTTGCATTTTGAAGAAAAGGTATTGTTTAATAATTTTTTTAAATATATTAAATATTTTTCAAATGGAGAAAAAACATTCAGGAATACCTAAAAAGATCTGTTGCACTGTAAAAAAGTTCAATAAGTGGCTTGATATTTATTTTTAATACATTGTATTATATTATATCTTTAAAAACGATCTCCTGAAAAATCAAGTTTTTTGATATATGAGGTTGTGGAAAGGAGTGAGCGATATATAAATACAAGTTACGTTGCCACATTATATATTTAAAAAAAAATACAAAAAAATGCTGAATACAAAAATCCTTGAATACCTCAGTATTTCTCCAGATTATTTAATTGAATTAAATCTATTAAATTGAATTAAATCACGTTTTGAACTACCATATTTCAAAATAATATATGTATAAAATATATGTGTAAAAAGATGAGCTTCTTAAATTACAAAATAAAAGTACCAATGTACATATTTTATATTTTTGTTTCAATTAAAATATGTTTATAATAAGATATTTAGGTATTCTGTGATTAATTTAATATAAGTTTAATATATTATACCTAGGTCATGATGAAGCAGAACCTGTTTGGACAATTACTTATTTTAACAAACAGGAACCTAAAAACTACACAGTATCTAATTTCTTGTATTTTGTTTGGTTTTATTATTTTAGATTTGAGATGGTTCGGACATGTGGAACGTATGAGTGCGGAAAGAACGGTCAAACAAATTTATGAGGCAAATGTAGTTGAAAAAAGAAGCGGTGGAAGACCGAGGAAAACTTGGCACATTCAAGTATGTCAAATACTTGAAAGCGGTCGGGTCAGGAGTCGAAATACTCGGCGGGTATGGATGAGGAGATGCATGAATGTGGAAGAGGCGAAGAACGTTTGCAAAGACAGGGTGGTGTAGCATTCTATTCTCTCTGCCTACCCCTGAGGTTATTAGTTATTAGTTAGTTAGTTAGTTAATAAACCAATATTTTGTAATAATATCAGGTTTTCATTTTTATATGAATAATAGTATTGATCAACAGAAATTTATACAACATGTATATATTCGTTTGTTAAAAATCTCAAATTTTCTCAATAATTTAACCGATTGCTTATACATTTTGACACAACGTTGCATGCGAATATGTTTTTAAAACAATACACGCCTTTTGACAGGCGTTTTTACACGGGCCAGAATGGCAGTGCCATCTGTTAAATGTAAGTTTAATTTCTATGTAAAAATTAAAAATTATTGAATAATAAAAAAAGAATTAAAGTATTTGATTAGACTGAGATGGTGCAACTTCAAGATTCGAAAATAAAGGATCGAAGCTTTAAAAAAGTATTTCGTATGTATTTAAAATATTTTTTGTTATATGAATTATTATATAATTGTAAATAAATATATGAATTTAAGTTAAATTGAAACAACTCTTTGATTACTTAAGTGTATTGTAGATATAAAATATGAATTAATCGTTTTTTAATGTGAAAATTATGATATGGAATAAGGAAT
Organism: Brachycentrus maculatus; assembly: GCF_059751285.1. NCBI lineage: Eukaryota > Metazoa > Arthropoda > Insecta > Trichoptera > Brachycentridae > Brachycentrus > Brachycentrus maculatus. The sequence goes on from NW_028282062.1 coordinate 21,968, forward strand.
AAAATAAAATAAATAAAAATGCCTTTTTATTTTCCTCATTTTTGTGAAATCTTATTTACGTAATATTTACAAATTGATGCTGCTAACATCAAAACATATTAAATTACATACTTATTTAAAAATAATAAAACAAGAATGGTGTTTTCGGATATTTTTATAGAGATTAGATTGAAGTTTTATACCGACATTTCTTAGTGGAACTGTATTTTAGAAATACAGTTCCACTAAGAAATGTGGAACTGTATTTCTAAAATAAAAATTATAAAACAAAAAACTATATAGTTTTTTCCACGTTTATTTTATTTGCCCAGTGATGGGATTTCACCGTTACCGACATCACCAGACTAATGATGTTGGTGCGAAGAAAGCCTAAAAGTTAAATAAATTGATAGTGGAAAAAGCTATATACATAGTTGCTATTTTATTATATTTTATAGAGATATCACGACAGAAACAAAAAAAAACTTGTAAAAGAAGAATGATGAAAGTTGCAGTAAAAAGTGATCACTTAACCTGGCCAACAGCAAGTTTTCACTTTCCAACTTTTTTGTGTTAATATTTATTTGATTTATTATTACATACATGTAGTTAAAATGAACAATTCCGCACACTTGAAAAATGTGTATCTCGACGTTTTCGAAATGTTGTTTATCCTTACGTAATTCCTGTCCGCCTCCGTAGTGTAGTGGTCAGCACGCTCGGCTACCGTTCTGGAGGTCCTGGGTCTGAATCCCAGGAGGGATGAAATAAATATAAGTAAATTTTTCACTCTAATATTTATTCAATATTAACCTGGACTGGTACCTGAAGCGGAGGGCTGATCACCTTTCCTTCATGTGTTAACGATCAAGATAACACTGTGTTTATATAATGCAGTGCCCTTTGCACCATTAGGGTGCGGATAAGGGTTTAAAGAAGAATTCTATAAACATGAATGATACCAAAAATTCATATAATTATTACCCAACTCTTTCATGTCGTGAAATGGAGTATAAATTGCACAAAATAAATAAATTATCAACAATAAACATAGTACTTCAAAAGACGATTCAGCAAATTCGAAAGAAACTTTACCAGAATCCGTATTTTGCTCAGAACATGTAATTTATATTAGCCATTAATTTTCTAACCCCTTAAAACACTTCGACGTGCCCTACGTAAAGTGCTCTAACTACATTTTTGTCAATTTTGAGATATTTGGTGTACGTTATCAACTGACCGTTATCTACAAATATAAACAAACAAAAAATATATAAATAAATTACACCTAGTTTTCAGGTGTATAAGACGCTATCTACATTGAATTTTCGAAATTAACTGAACTCCTAAAACTAATTAATTTTGACAAAGCGTAAAGTTTTAAAACGATTCAATACATTATTTTATCGTGTTTTTTAATGTATAATACTAGTTTAGAATTTCAGATAAAACCGTTAGTTAATAGAAAAAATACGTTGAAAAAATCTTCTAAGCTCTCTCCTGTAAAGTAACAGATTTGCAGATAGAGTACTTTACGTAGGGGCCGTCGATTTATTTGCACTATATATTAAAACCACCACGAAGCAAAAACATAAATAATATTTATATTATTCTAACAAAAGTA
>NW_028282063.1:0-21495 GCF_059751285.1 Brachycentrus maculatus
TACTCGCATACCTGACTTTCATTCTGAATGGGCCTATTTTCGATGTTATTTATTAATGCCTTCCTTTGTGATTGCTTTGTTTATGCTACGCTTCATCAGAAATCATTGTTGATTTAACTAAATTGTATAAATAAAGATAAAGAATGTTAAAATGTGAGCTGACAAAGTCCATTATCGTGCAATATTTCCATGCAACTAAATTGATTACTCTTAGATTTTGAATTCTGCATAAATTGGACATACAAATTATTTTCTTTTTATGAGAACATTTATCCATATAATTATATAGAATAAGGAGAGTGAAGTTACAAGTTTGTAAATTAATTATCGCATAGATCTGATAAACTAAAGGTGATAGAGTTAGATAATTCATAATAAAACCTTCATATCAAAGTTTGTACGTATTGGACAGACAATTGGGATATTTATTCAATACTCTGACAGAATGTCACTTGACAGTCGAATAGAGTTTTTCGATTATTCATCCTCTTTATCATATTATTTTTCCGCTGCCAAATACATTTTGGCGTTTTCTGAAAATTGTTTCACAATCTTCTCCTATAAGAGACTCATTTTCTCTCTGCATTCATAAAGCACACTTCTCCCTTCCTTCTTTGGCATAAAAAGTGTTGTATATTTATTCAAGTTTTTGCACTCATAGGCCAAATCAAAGGCAATTTTCTTGTGAACAATATTCTATACTTTTGATTGTTTTTTGCTTTTCTTGGAAGTCTGCCGATTCTTAGCGTAGATAGGCAACCCGAAGAGAGTAATGGGTATTTTTAGGGATCTCTTCACAATGTGGTTATCAACATCAATGAACGTGCGAGATTCTTCACTATGCAAACGTATAAACCCAAGGTCGAGTTTGCTCTGCACATGCTCTGTGAGTACGAATTATTTCTTAGGGACATCTTCTCCTGTCCGAAAATATTCCACCAATATTTCATCAGTGAACCTCGATTCGATTTGTTCTTCATACTTGGTAGTCGCAAACTTCAGATCCCCTAATGAGAATTTGCTCATAATTTGCCATAAATTCTAATACTTCACTTGGTCCGACAGCTTCTTCTTCCATTCGAACACATCGATATACCTTTCCTTTCTCTTTTCGAGGTATTTGTGCCGAGAGTACGCGAACCATGCGCAAATTCCCAACCCCAACCCCAACCCCAACCCCAACCCCAACCCCAACCCCAACCCCAACCCCAACCCCAACCCCAACCCCAACCCCAACAATAATCGACATCTTTGTCATTGAAATTCTTCATGTATAATTAAATGCGAATTAAAATTAATCCATGTAATATCAATTGCATGATTGCATGAATTATGAACAACCCCAATGAGTCTATTCTGATAACTTGGATACGAATAAGCAAATGAATCGAACACAAAAATCATTCTCAAAGCTTGTAATTCATACAAGCAATAATTCTTCCATGAATAGGCAAATAATCTAAGATTAGTATATGATTTCGATTGGATTTACAATTTATGAACATATCAAATTGCATTTCTTTGGGTTACAAACAAATCAATTATACGACTGAAATGACAAATAAAGGTATTTTACAGAGCTTACAACCCTCACAAAGCAATTATCTAACCAGCAAACAGTTCAAAGACCCTTTCTACAGCCAATAATTTACAAATAGCTGTAAGTTCTCCATTTTCGAAATTTCCCAAGCGAAAATTTATAATTATATGAAATCGTATTATATATACTATTAAATTATATTGCTATCCAAGATTGTCAAAAATGTCAAGTCCTCAACGATAAAATTACTCGTGCAAATTTTCAATTAATGTCGGATAGGCTATTCACGAGTGCTTTCTCCATTAGTTTCAGAATTTATTTCAGTGAAGGGTCAAGCAAGTCGTACAATTTTATACAATATTGATACCATCACCCGGATATGGTCAGAATACACAATTCGGAACAGTTATAATCGAAAGCAAAGGAGCTGGATAAGTTTGAAACACCCTGGAAATTCTTTGTCAATTTGTTGACTAATCGATTGCATGAATAAATAAATATATTTTAAATAAAGAATGAATTCAGAAAATGAGATATATGATGTGCTGGATCTGAGTCAACCTGAGAAGGTCAATAATGCTCAAAGACCTTCTGAAATGAAAAAAGGCAACAGTAGAATGAAAGATGATAAAAATTACTAATTCTATTATCATCTGTTTTTTCTGGAGAGCATGGTAGCTCCCTTGAAACTGATGTTCACTTTCACCTAAAATCGGAGGCCTAACACTAGAATGGACAGGCAGTTTGCACATTATTATCTGAGCTCACTTGATTCCTACAATAATCTAGGCGATGATGATAAAAAGCTGGAAGAACGAATCTACTAAAAGAAGGCCAAGAATAAATACAGAACTTTCAAAAGGTACTACTCCTTGCATGGAAGGAGAAGGGCTCTAGACTTTCCTTAGGTTATATTGTCCAATATGAAGAAAATCTTAGCCGGGAGGGCCAACCTCGAGGGCCAGTCGGATTTTTAAGGGTCAACCAGAATTCAAGGACTTATTCAATAGCTTGAAGCCAACTTGAAACGTAATTGAGCTCCAAGGCCTGCCACTCAAAAGAAAAAGAAAAAACAGGGTACCCTTAATTAGCGTTTTAAATAATAACAATGCAAAAGTGGCTTAATATAAAATCGATGATCTTTAATTTTTATATTTATGCAAACGAAGTCGACCGACACTTTCTTGCAGTGCTTCAGTTCAAATAATAACCATATAGCTATAATTGTAATTGCAATAAAATCAAACATAATTCGGCTCATTTGTAGCACTGTTAGCACTGTTCAATCAACAAATTACCATCATCTCATAAATTATCGCAGATAAGCATATAAACATCAGTTTTCCTCCTCGTCATCATCCTCGTACTCTTCGCTGTTCTAGAAACCAGGGAGTGAAAGACCTGATTAGTTGGGCAATTTTTTATATTTGATTGCATTATCGCATTTGAAAATCAGAACTATTAGTGTGCCGAAGATGAGTGTATTGTAAAGAAGAATCAGCGATAGGGCATTGAGATGGAATTGTTTGAGCTACGACATGCCTGCACTGGCTATAAATAAGATAAGACTGAATCCAAGGAACCAACGATCGCTCTTCTAGTCTCCTTTTTTTGTGGTGTAGTAAGCAAACAAAACCAAATAAGTAATCAGCAAATTCAATTCATAGGCAGTGTCGCCAATTAAAATGAAAAGCAACATAACCAATGCCACTCCTAGTTTGAAGCAGCCCACTTTCATAAAGATCAGCCCTAAATATAAGGTTTTGGCGTAGCGTAGTAGCATCTATCTGTATTAGCTGCGTACATCTTCTTCGAAATTGGAGCAATAAGTCAAGGAAAATACCACAGCCCCAATCAAGCATTGATATGATTATTTCTTATTTCTGCAGAGGCAGTACAACAAGTAGGCGACAATTATTGATATGGAGCAAAGGGATGCGAATTGGACAGACTTCCTCTGCAGTTGCTATAGCTTTTGAGATGCATAAGCCAGATCGAAGGGAACATAAGGTTGTTCTTTATGATTAAATGTGAAAATTGCGATTTACTCAAAATTGGGTAAGATTTGCAATTCGTTGTCAGTCGAGTATTCTGTCTAGATATGGTATATTTTGGCTATCTATTGAATTGGTTTTATGGTTTAGAGTCCGAGACTTTGCGTTGCTTAGAGCTGATCGAGGTTGTCATAGTTTATCATTTGGAGAATTTATTTGCATTATAGTGCCCCCGATTTCTGCATTTTTAGCACCATTATCGGATCATTATGTCTCGAGATTTGTAGTCTGGAGGCTGAGGCTATATCGAGGCTGTTCTTGGGGATGCAAGCTATGCACAATTGCTTAGTGGTGGAGCTCTTCAGACATTCGTGATGGTCTGCTTTGGAAGAGGCGGAGAGTAGACTGTTTTGGGATAAGAAGATGTAGGGCACCATTGTCAGGACGAGGAGGAGTGAACAGCTGACAACGGAGATCACTGCTTTATTTAAAAAACCCATTGAATTGCTTATTATATGAATTATATACTCTCAGGGAATATTAATTCCTGCGAATTATCAGATTGTTTTCATATTTGGCTTTGGACTTTGGCCACAATCTGTGAACACATGAAACTGACGTGCTCAAAACAAATGTGATCCAGATTGAATATGGAAGAGTTAAATGGGTCAGAGGAAGAGCAAGAATGAGAGTAATAGTAAGAGTAATAGTAAGAGTAATAGTAAAATGAGTTGGACTATGAATGATAATTGTATATTTGATTATGTAATAAAACAAACATAGACTGAATTATCATTTACGAAAAACTGAGCCGTTTAAAGGCCTCTACAAGAAGAGCGTGGCGTCGCAGATGAGGGTGCAGAACCGGCAGGAGAAAGTGTCGACTATCAATAAGAAAAACGTGTTTAATCTGATAAAAATGCAAGACTAAAGGATCAATCAGGAGCACAATAATGATAACATTATGTATGCTGTCAGCAGGGTTGAAACTCGTCAATCCCAGCAGCCGCACAATACTCTCAACAGGGCCGAGTCGGAGAATAAAGTTCAAAAGATTAAGGTTGCTCAAAGGGGGAAGTCCTTGAAATACTGGAGAGACATCGAGCCTGAGTCCAGGATATTGGCCACGTTGAAGGGGTTCTACAATCAGATCATGTCCAACGAAGATGGGTGCATGTGTGGACCCAACTGCTCTGTGAAGGAGCAACTCATGAAATGGGTCGATGTGCCCAACGATCTCATCAAGAGCAACTATAGCAAACTTATCCAAAGACTGCTGGCCCACTAGAAATATGGGGCGAACAAGCAGCTCTTGGCGGGGGGGTCATAGCTGGAGGGTGAGGAGACGGACAAGCTCTATATTTCCCGATAGAAACTATTCAAACAGATCAGGAAGGACATCGCCCGCACTCAGCCACTGAGCGAGGCTTTCAAGAACCAGACGTTCCTAAAAAAAGGAGAGAGGAACCTCATGTGCTACACCTTCGAAGACATGGAAATAGGCTACATCCAGGGCATGAATATGATCATGTCGGGCATCTTGTACCACGTGCGGGATGAGGCCAAGAGCTATGCAGTGACTCGCAAGCTGTTCCATGAAATCAGGGAGATCTACCTGCATGGTACCCCGATATCTATATAGACTTCGACAACTGCTATGAGCACATCAGCAACATCGGGTAATTGGTTGAGAAAAACATCAATGACCTGCATTGCCATCTGACTGAAATGAGTGTAGAATTCCGCATCGTACTTTTCCCGTGGATATTGTCCTTCATGAGCGCAGTCGTGCCCTTAGACTATATGCACTTGGTTTATCTGGGCTATATCAAGCACTAGGGCTGGAATTTTATCTATAAACTGGTGCTGGCTATTTTCTTGTACCATAAGAATAGGCTGAAATCCATGCTGGACCAAAGCGACATTATGCTGTTCTTGTCGAGTACCAATGAAGACAAGAACATTAGCAATTGGAATGATATTTACTAGTACGCCCTGACAATCAAGATTTGATCATAGTTACAGTTAGTGTAATGTCTCCATGTTGCTATTCATCTATCCTATTATTGTTCATAGTAAATCGTTATAGCATATCGAATGGTGGGCTAATTGGTTTCGTATTATATATGTATGCATAATTGGTTATGATTTATAACAGAAACAAATCAGAATTCAAGAAGACAACCACCAAAGTTGTGCATGCATAGGCTCGCAAAAACATCCTGCATCTCATCAATCAGACCATAAATCGGACTCACACAACAAACTAGCAGACCAACGAGAATCTGTAATCCAAGAACATTGACAACCACAATTTAGATGTCATCATTAGTAACAACAAGGGTAAACCTGTGAATCCAAGCACGTGTTTTGTCAGCGACTAGCACTTCAGCCACAAAATAAACTAATTTACAATTCAGGAACATCATAGCACCCGAAAATCATAGAAAAGCAGCCATAAAGTGATGGAGCCCAGGAGCTGTGAAAGCCGATATGACTCTCACTCAGAATCTGATAAGCCACTCGCAATATTTCATCAACTAAGTCTACAAATATCGGCAGGGCACAGTGCACGATATCAGTACACAGAAATGCTCGAACAGAAGATCTCCAAGCTCGAACACTAACATCAAGAAATCACAAATAAGTACGTGCAACTCGCACAGGAGCACAAGGCAGTTGTGGAGGCTGATATAAAGCAGGAATTGTATTGTGGGGAATTCTACCAAGCATTCTACCATGATGCAAGGAATGTTATGATTCTTGCAGTGACATAGCTGCTGGAATGCAAGGCGAAAATATACAGTGGAAAGACAAAGGATGCTGAAATAGCAGACAAAATCAGGGACTTGCATGGTGTTGATGTAGAACATCATGATATCTCCACGATCAATACCAATATAAAATAGAGACTGCAAGCCATAAACAGTGTTCTAGGCAGAGCTTAGGAGTTACTTGAAACATACCGGAGCATGCATCCTTCATAGCCAAATGCAATGGGAATGGATGCGGTGAGTATGGTCAAATTTGAATTATAAATCAGAAAACTGCAGGAGAACTGCCATTACCAGAAGAAAACCATCGAGCTGCTGGGCAAATATAACATGCATGCGCCAATCAGCGAAATAAGGCTGCTCAGGCATTAAATAAATCGAATCTCAAAGTAGAACGAGAAGCTGATCCACAAGCTAAAACTGCAAGCCAACACCCCTCCCAACCCACAGCCACCCGTAATAGCATATTTACAACAATCGCACGAACACGAATAACAGCTTTCAATAAAATGCAAACAGTTGGAAGGCATCCTCTAAATAATGCAGATGAACAACAAACAGCAAGAACAGGAACTAATCGCAATGAGCAAAAAATACCAGGAGGAGCAGGATAAAGTCTACAAGTACAAATAATAAAAAGAGTGTCTGATCGAATTTCTATAAATATAGAAGAAGGAGAAAGATGCACTCCTCTTATAAATCGACAGCTACAAGTCCCAAGTGCTGAGATTCAATTAGAGCAATAAGCACCTTCACTTCGATTAGCAGAAAGATATTGCGACAACTTAGTAACTTTGTAGGGAGCTGAAACCCTATCGCAAATATTTTCGCCTCTTTATGAAGATTGTAGAGGACTACGAGGCCAAGGTCAGCAAATTGCAGGAGGCAGTCCTGGCTGAGAAGACTAACAAAGACAAGCAGGTGGAATGGTCTTCTACGCTGTATAATCTGGTGAATCAGAGTGTTAATGATGATAGCAATGGCATTCATGACCTTTTGGAACACATGCAGGAGCTCTACGCTTTAAATCACAATAAAAACGGCCACTCTGAGCAAAATGCCCCCAAAATAGAGAAACTGCTCAAGAAAATCAAAGCACTGAGCATCGGCGTGGCTGATAGATAAATCAGAGATATGGAGATCTAACTCGAAGAATATGCCATAACCCTCGAACAGAGAAATCAAGTCATCAAAGAAGTGGACTATGAGGATGGAAGCAGCGTGGCCATTGATGACACCTTCACTGACAGAGATTTCGATGGCCGAATATTCGCCGATCAATACAATAGAGAAGAGTCAAAATAATACAGCGACATTTAATGAATAAATTGATTTTAATTATTTTTGTTTAGATTAGATTAGAATTTGTGCTGGATTTATACTTATTCTTCATTAGATTTGTTGCTTCGGATTGGGATCAGACATATCATATAATAAAATTTCATAAAATGATCGCTTTGAGCTCTTGTAAGATCTTGGAAAAACTCGGGCGGTGTGATGGGTCATGCGCCCAGCATTTTTGAGTGATTTCGATGAGCTGCTGAGGGCAATCCGCGGAAATCTGAGTGATATCGGGTCGCAACTTGTCGATGACAACATACTTTAAGATGGCCATCGGGTTCTGTAGGTGGTTGTAGGGCGTTTTGCGGCTTAGGATTTCCCACATGAGCACTCCATACGAATACATGTCTACCTTCAAGGAGTATTGCTTGCCCTCGAGCAGTTCAGGTGCCATCCAATGCTGCATTAAGAAGAATGTACGATAGTGCCTAGCTGAGTTGTCATCATTTCAGCCTCTGGAGAACGTGAGAGCCCGAAATCCGCAACTTTCATCCGGTAAGTGCCGTTCTCTTTGGCCACGAAGATATTCAGCGATTTGAGATCTCTATGGATGATCACAGGCTTCATGGAGTGCAGAAACTCCATTCCTTCTGCGATTTAGATGCAGAACCTTAGTCTCTCCCTCCAGCTAAACTTAATATCTGGACGTTTGTGCAAAATATCGAACAAGCTACCCTATAGTTACCCATAATTGTACATACTCGCAAAAATCAGTAATCAGGAAAAAATCGCCATTACACTCCGACAGCCCGATGAGAGTCACCAAGTTCGCATTATTCTTAATCTTGATATATGTGACCAGCTCTCTTTCGAACTATTTAAGCGCATTGGGATTCGATTTGATTTTGACTTTCTTGATGGCAATAGGCTGATTTTTGTATGTGCCATACGACACTTCGCCTGCACTTCCGCTACCAATCACTTTCATAAATGTTAGCTGAGAGTATTCAATTAGGAACTTGAGATTCTTCTTCAGCAACTACTTTAGCTACTTTAGCTTCAGTCCCTTCAGAACAGATTCTAGCAGTTGGTTTTCTTTTGAGAATTATTCTATGATTGAAATCTTTGGTTCGATTGAAACTTTAAAATCAGAAAAATCGTCACCGAAAATGTTAATGCTAGACAAATTGAGTTGTGGATTGGTAACTTTACTGTTGATGTTGTTGCTGGTTATTTTTTTATTGGAAATAGGTTCGTTATGGGGTTTGGCTCCATTCAAATGGTCCTGGGTGTCTTGGACGTACTACTTGGCGAATGGGTTATTGCATATTTTAGGCGGGGAAGCCATTTACTTCAGTAAGTCAAAACTAAAATCTGCTATTTTCTAATTTTATTTCTTATTGATCTTCTTTATCTACTCGAATTGGTTATTATTGGGTTTGTTTGTTGGATTCTTCATTATTTGTTTATTGAATTCATCGATGGAGATCTTTGTGTTGGGGCGATCATTTTTCTGAGCTTTTGGAATTTATGGCCTTTGGTTTGAGTTAGCAGAGGGCTTGCTCACGTTGCTACTAACATTGATGTTCTTCAGCTCATTAAAGAAATTAAATTCATCGACTTATTTTCCCAGAGGTTTAGTCGGTAAGGCAGAGCTTTTATTTGTTGGAGTGGCTGTCATGTTTACGAAATCTTCGAAGGATATCTCTGTGTTGGTTTGAATTTGTTTCACGCTTTTTACTATGCTCAGAATGTCTTTGCTCTCCTTCGAGCTTTTGCTGTCAACCTTTTGCAACTTGTTATCGATTGACTTGATTCTGGCTAACGAACCTTCATTTTTTTTGTTGGAGCTGCTTTTAGAGCTGCTTTTGGCCTTTTCGTGGGTGATCTAGCTGAAGTTGGCAAAATCGAATAGGCACTGTGATTTGATAGGATCTACAGTTTACTAATCTGAGTCCGCATCAAAATTATCGGAGAAATATTTTTTTTGTGTAACATTTGCAGTACTTTTCCGCACAGCGTTCATGCTGTCTGGAGCCGATGGCTTTTCGATTTGAATAGTCGAGCCTGTGTAGATAGCCTTGTAGCATTCGGGAATAGATAACCCTTTGTAGCCCCTGGAGCTACTGAAGAAGTGTTCGATGGAGCTGTAGTAAGGGTTCTTGGTCAAATTGATTTCTTCCTGGTAAGCAATGTAATCATTCTATATTGAATAAATCGCATGGGCTCCTGTGAAGTTGGAGAGTTCTGATATTTTCTTGAGGGAGAGATTCAACTTTTTCTCAATGGAAAGTAAGCCCTTTAAGTTGTCGGTCCTAAGCTGAAGATCGTTGTCCTTGCGTAGGGAAATGATCGACATTACAAGCATCGACACTAAATCGTAGATTTAATCGCAAATGAAAATGGTTGTGGCTGTGGAAAGCGAGCAGTTTTTAATCTAGTTCGAGTATTTTTGGAGGCATTTCACTAGTCTCTCCAGATAGTTCGTCATCAGCTAGAAATCAGGGATGGAGAGGTTTTTGAAGGTGCTCACATCGCTGATGTAGAAGTTGCCGGTCATGCACTTCACTATAATTTCGTGCAGACTGAGCTTGGCCTGCAAAAGTGCACTCAAGTAGCTAGTTTACTCACAAGTGCTGACACTTTTATCTGCCCCGATTTCCTTGATATTGCTCTTGAGGGAGGAAAGTGTGTTAGTTGGCCCCTTTCTCATGAGATATCCGATCAAGAGCAACGTCTTGATGATGATGTTGGGCTTATCATAATTTAGATTTGTGTGCTTGCTTATTACTGTACTTAGTTTCTACAGTTTGTCATCTGCTTTGTACAATTTCGTGAGAATGCTTTAGAGATATTTTTCGTTTGGTTCGCTTTCAGAATCTTCAACGTAGTTTAGGTAATAGCCCTCTGTGTCATTCATCATTTTCGAAAACACGGATGAAATGTTTTATAGAATTCCTGGGCCGTTTGGGCGTTTCAGCGACCTTAGTTCTATCTTTTATCGCTTCAAGGGAGAGTTCTACTGGCTGATGCACTCTTTCAGCTGATCGATGTACTTATCGATATTTAGAGCCCGGCGTATTTCCAGTGGACTTAGGAATTTGGTTATTATTTCCAGGATAACATCGTTTTCGTAGTTGCTTAATTGTTCGTAGTTTAAATGCATTTCTGTGAGTTTTGTCTCGAAGGGGTACTTGCCAGTTTTGAGTTCGTAAAGGATGCAGCCAATTGCGAACTTATCGATGTTGAAATCGATGGCAGCCTTGGAGTAGGGGTCGAGGAGCTCAGGAGCCCAATACTTCCAGTCCTTTTCGACGGCCTCGAACACGAACTTGAGCTAATTCCTATTATCTTTGAGAGGCGTGCAGAATTCGGCATCAATAAGCGCAAGATGACTGCCGACCTTGTAGACATTGTAGAGGCGGATATTAAAGAATGTGAAATTGTTCTATTGCAAGTACTTGAGCAGGCTGAGAAGATGAAAGGCAAGCTTGTATATTTACTCGTTGGTGACTTTGTTCTGGCACTAGTTAAGAGGAGCGTGTTTGCCCAGCCCTACAAATACGATTAAGCCATAGGATTTCTTCTTAATTTTAAATTACTCGTAGTGAATGCTCTGATGGAGATAGGGGATAATGAGGGGATGATACTGCTCGCTAAGTTATAATGGAAATACATTTCGCGTTGGAATCTGACAACCGATATGGATTAGGTGAGATCGTAAATCTTACAGATGGAGTCTTGGTAGTTGGTTTTAAAATATATTTGGTCGAATTCACTGCTCTCTACATTATGATTCATATACCCAGCCTTATGTTCTACTTCAGGGCTATTTCCCCGATGCTGCACTTTATCGTTTCTCCCTTCAGCTTTTTTAGTTACGATTTCATCTTTTTACTCGTTTTAGAATAATTATAATACACACTTTGAATTTAATATATCTGCCAAGATACAAGTCAATTCGTTACTATTTGGGTGGCACTTATAAATGTGCAGACTGCATGCATGATGTTGATTATGCTATCAACATTGACTTTATGGATAAATTAGATGAATGTATTATACTGCCATTCATTGTGTAAATATAATGGTTAATGCTGAAATATTTAATAAGTTGTAACTCTATCGAACAATATCATTAATATTTCAATCAATTCGGTCTGATGAGCGAGTTACATTAATTGCTGTTTTTAGGGCCTGATTGCTGAAGAGGAGAGTGTGTATATATATGTGTGTGTATAGATGTGTGTGTATGTATGTGTGTACGCATGCATGATAATGATTATAGTGCACATATATGTATGATAATGTTTATAATATGATTGAAACCTAATATGAGCTACTGCGTTTATAATATTATCGGAGGATGCAGGAGAGTGAGACAGAGCAGATACTGGCCAAGAAGTATCGGATAATTAAGAAAATCGGGTCAGGCTCATTCGGCTATATTTACTCATGTAACTGTCTCCTAATGAAGGCATGTCGCTCACCAAAAAATAATTATATGCGGCCAAAGTGGTATCAACATTAATTATCGAAGGAAAAAAAAGAAAAGGGCGATGGCCAGCTCCAGTATGAAATCAAACTCTATAAGATTTTTCAGGGCTTCCGTACTCGCTCTCTAATTTAGATGGAACTCACAAGATGCACGATTATGGCTACGAAGGAGATAAGCTGTTCATGATTTATCGATATGCTCGATCAGTCCCTCGAAGATTTGTTCCAAGCCCATGGCCGTAAGTCAGTCTGGGCACTGTCCTCAACATTGGGCTGCAATCCTGGACAGGCTCGAAGTCTTCCATCGCAAAGGATTCCTGCATCGAGATATCAAGGCCAACAACTTCATGGTCGGCAGGAACGAAGATCGGGGCACTGTTTATATCATAGATTTCGGATTGGCCAAAAGGTTCTGGGACCCTCGGACAGGAAAGCACATCCCGTTTAAGGAAGGAAAGTCCTTAGTGGGAACAGCCCGTTACGCGAGTGTGGCCTCGCACTTGGGCTACGAGCAGGCCGGAAAGGATGACCTGGAATCACTTGGCTATTTATTGCTGTACTTTCTGCGGAGTAAGCTGCATGGCAAGGCGTCCAGCTCAAAGTGAAAGCATAGAAATACGCAGAATAGGCAGAATCAAGAGATAAACATCAATAGAGCAACTATGCTACGCCCTCCCCTAGAACTCAGGTACGATCAGACTAAAGTATGCATAGATGTGTTTGTGAAGTATTTTGAATACGTGCGAGCATTATCCTTCATAGATGAGCCCAATTATAATTATGTCAAGCAGATGCTGACTGACACTATTCTTAAAACATAGGGAACAAAGAGGAGCCACTGGACTGGATGAAGAAATGAGATTGTTTTATTCATGCTTTAACTGACTTAGCTATCAACATCATGATTATAATTATGCAGGTTTGTAAATCTGGTGATGTGATAGTTTTACAGTGTAATGGTCATACAATGTGATGATTAGACAGTGTGATAGTTTTGCAGTATGATGGTTACAAGTGTGATACACTATTTAGATGTGATGTTTGTGATAGATATACGAAGATAAGTAGATATTAATATTGATGGGAAACGAGCCATACCAATCAAAGATTAGCGATGTCAACTAATTCTACCAAATTTACGCGCAATCCCTCCATAATCACAGAAACGCGTCAAGTTTAAGAGCAAGCTAGAGCAGAAGACTCTCGATCAGCTGATCGAGCAGCTCTTCGAATTCATTTGATACTCATAAAAAGTACTCATGGGGCAAGGAAATGCGTGCCTTGATGCTCACCCATTTCGGTAAAAGCTTCGAGAAGCTGTGGGAGCTTCGATATTTAGAACTTCTATAAGCTCATCTTAAACTCTGCAGCAATCGAAACCAGCACTATTGCAAACTATCAAGACTGTTTCTATAGGCTTTGTGCGACAACGCGCAAATCGACCTAGTCAGTTCATTAGCATGACAGAATGAACTCCAAGCCTGAACCAGTCCATTGTAACCGATAGCGACGAGTTCCAGTGATCTTCCCCGCTTACAAGAAGTAGCATGGAAGGAGATCAACGACTACGAGTCTGGCGAGTACCTCACTTAATAATACCAAGTAAGAAGATGCAACTCTTTGTACGATTACCTTTACCGCAATCACTTCGAAAGTGAGGACCTGCCTGAAAGAATCTTCCTGTCATAATTTAAAAAAACGACGAATAGACCAATAACTTCGAAATTGAGAGGTCGAGTGTGTTGATTCCCGAAACGGTCTTTGTGAACCGGATGGAGTTCAGCAAGAAAGAGTAGGTCATGGAAATTGCTGAACTTCTATAAGATATTCTCGAATTCTCTCCAGCAGCTCCTCAAATCATTAAGCCTAATTTCCTGCCCAATCAAACACTTCGAGGCCTCGCTGAAGAAGAAGCTCAAGGATAAAAAGATTGTCAAAACAGGACTCAAATCCTCAATGGTCGGATCGTCGAAGAAGTCCCACATCACCAGGAAAAAACATTAGTATAATAACGCTCTGCTCTTGCTCGAACTCCGAATTTTCTGGATGCCTACACTGAGTTCATTTGGAAATACCTCAGCCTCTACGAAATTTAGGAAACTGACTACAATCTCTACATCACAATCGAAACTGTTTATGGGATCGTGCTCAAAATTGTGTGGAGCTTTATGGGGTGGATTGGAGACCGGGGCTACCAATACTAATAGATGCAGCTCCCCAAAGTCATAAAGAACATGGCCCCAAACAATATACAAATCGAGGAGCACATCATTCAGATGGGGTGCGATCTCTCCAAATAGTCCTCTCCCCAAAAGTACCTCAAGAAGATTGTGCTCATCTATCGCGAGATGAGCAACAATGCGAGAGTGCAGATAAGCTCCTGATCGAATACGAAGCCCTTTTCCAAGCAATCATCAAAAGAAAGTGCCATGACAAAATCTTAAGAATGCATAACATCATCAGCAAAATCATGAACTTAGAAGAATGCAACGGAGAGATCTCCTATGCGTGGACCACATGGTGTATTTTGATCGAACTACTGAAGAGTTTCATATATAAATAGGAAATAGAAACTGCATATTTGTAGGGCTTCGAATCATTGGTTGAAGCAGCTTCTGTCTTGAACACCTGATCAATTATTCATCTGCATGTTGCGCGTATAATGAATGGATAAAAAATATTACTTATCAGACAATTTGAGCCGTTTGGTTATAAATAGGCTGACCATGCAGATGTGGCAGACACTTGTATTATATTAATGATACTTTCAAAAAAATTCCATATTTGTTTTCGTACTCCTTCAAAGATAACTAAAAACTACTCTTCTTTGGCTCTTGGCCAGTAGGATTCCCAACCCTCAAGGCCTTGCACTCGAACTACGGCTCGGAACAAATATCGGTGATTACACATTCCTCTGTCCCCGACGCAAAGCACTCCCCCGCCAATCATATCCACTAATTCTGCAAAAGAGAACATCCAGTGCTATACTCCAGTTCACAAGAAGCACACAGCTGAACAAAAATCGGCGCAGTGGAATGAACTGGCCAAAATATTACAACCAATAGTCAAATTAGCTATAAGCTGGGATCGTCTGCTCGTATGGCTATATGATTCCACAGAACATCATCAGTATTCCTCAAGATACGATGATCCTCATTCATCCGTCTTTGATCCCGAAATACCGCGGTGGAGGCCCGATTTACCACACCAGTGCCAATGGGGACACTGGCACAGGAAATCTCCTACTTATAGCTATTACCAAACTCGTTCGACACAGGCACCTCTTGTATCAAGTCAAATGCGAAATTAGTAAATCCGGACTCTATGCCCAAATCTAACAGCAACTCTCAGAGGAAGGCATCAACACATCATACAGTTATCGATCATATCCATGAGCTGCAGCCTGGCACTCCGCAGCAGGACCTGATTTAAAAATCTAGGGATGTCATCAAGGCCGAACACCTTCACGCCAAAATTGTCCACAGCAAATTCCTCTCTCCGAACCTGCCAGCGTAGAATGTTTACAATTTGAATAGAGCGATGGTGACACCAAGGGTTCACTTCAACAAAAGAGAAGCTGATTGTGCAGTTCGATTCGGTTTATCTTGAGGATAAATAAGGTAAGTTTCAGCCAGGGCAGCTGGTCCTTCATGGCAAAAACCTATTCATGAAATGCAGTGATAAACTAATTAAACTGAAAGCATGGCAGAGTCAACAAAAAAGTAATTGCCCACTTATATGTTTATCAACCAGTTCATAAAGTAACGCAAGAATATGAAAATAACCTCTTTTTCGAATGATTACTGAATTTAATTTGCCCTTTTGCTTTACTTTTGAGTGTTAAAATAGGATCGCCTAAAATAGAAATGATTGAAATATATAATACTTATTGATAAATTTAAAGAATTAGAAATGACGAGGCCATTCCAGTAGGACATCTATGTGAAATCACAAATCGGAACTAACAATGATTTCAACTATTCGAGGCAAAATCCAACTCAGCCAACTTCCCAAAATACGAAGGGCATATTCCATCATGCGCAGACATAGAACATTAATCAGGTTTCTAGTCGTGCGACAATCAAAAACAAAGTTAATGATTTGCTTGGACTTTGCCAAAATTAAAACGAGCAAATCAAAGAGGAGTTTGCAGGGGTATTGGGGCTGAGAGCGAAATACTCAACCTTCTCAAAGAAGAAAGATACGCTTCTCCACCTTCAATGAATGCATACGTTCGGTCCAATGTCGAGCAGTTCCCGAGCAATTCCCATAAATTCATCTACCCCTCGAAATACACCCATGCCAACGATGATCGAGCATTTTCGATGAAATCTAAAGTCCATGAGCTTCAAAATGACAACAGTTACTTTAAAAGCCAACAAACGGGATTGTCGGGCCAGAAGATGACGAATAGATTGATTACATCAAGAGTTAAATAAGAAAATTGCGACAGCTTTTGCCCAGTACCAGAGAAAACTCGCTGAGCTGAGAGAGCAGAGTGAAAGCAACAGGCTTCTTTAACTGTTAGACCAAGGCTAATCAATCAGGCAAAATACAATTCAAATGCTCGTATCCTCGCCAAGTAACATTCCTTATCTAACATAGAGAATAGCGGGGGCCAATATCACAACGATCACATCCTTGCGTAGCTTTAACGGCTCAGAGAAGTGTGTTCAAGCCTAGAAGAAGAAACGCTCATTTAAAGAGGCCTAGCAAAAGAACTGAATTCACAGCCAGTAAAAAGTATTATTGATTATCTCAAGCAATATCCACTATTAATACTATCTTTACATGCATAACATGCTCCATATTTATCCTAAATAAATAGACAGTTCATATATGAAATTCCTGATCCGAAACTCGGCATCAATTAGATCGTGGTGAAAGTATAAATAATAAGATAAGTTTGCATAATCAAAGTTTATCCAGGTAGTCTTTTTGGTCTGGTAGTTCTTCCTTCATTCCTTTTCTCTTTCTTATTTCGAGGATTAGGTTCGTTGCTTTTGCATCTTCGTAGGGCAATCCAGAAATATTCTACCAGTGATCGAAGAAGCACTGTGGGAAAGCTTGTCCTTTTGTATTTCCTCTCAAGTCTTCTGCAAATCCATAAGATGTCGCCACTGGCAGTAGGCTTTTACGATTGAGAGCGATCCTTCGAGTTGGTTTTAGTCGATTATTGTGCCTCTTCTCTGGTTCAGAGTCTGGTATATCCCTCCCATGGCTTCATTTGGCGCCGTGATTTCGCACATCAATATAGGTTCTTGGAGGGTGGTAGAGCCGCAAGTTCAAGCCCATGGAATAGCCTTCGGGCGCTGGGGACAACTTGAGCTCCTCTTCTGTGTGCCGGATCCGCATGGATTTTGCGTCTGTGATGTTGACTCGGATTCCGCGCATGTTTTCTCCAACGAGCACTCCTTCCCTTGAGGCCCACTGAAAGCTGAACAGATGGAACCTTGACCTCATTCACATTTTGGACTCCTTTGAGCTGGTCAACTATAAGATTGGAGCCGACATCTTCAGTCCGAATATCCATATTCTGGATGCGTCATCTTTATTCCAATCGAACTGATCAGTCAGTTTTTTGCTCCTAAGTTTGACATCGTCTTTGGCTCGATTTCCCCATTTTAAATCAGATGAATAAGCTCTTCTCCCAAAGGTTCAACAGTCCCATAAAATCTGTTCATTTTGTTTGCCGTCTTTACTAGCTCAGGCTCTCATCGGGGTAGTGACTGTTCACGATACGAAACGATTGGTTCTGAGACGATGATATCTTTCCGGTATACTTTTTCAATTCGTGAATACAAATTTCAATATGGAGTTCCCCGCACCCTGCGATAATGTTCTCTCCCGTTTCTTCCGCGATCCATAACACCAGCGGGTCTGACTTTACTAGCTTTCTGAGCCCTTCGATAAGTTTGGGCAAGTCGGTGGCCACTGATGGCTTCACTGCGACTTTGAACACGGGGGACACGGAGTACTTCATTGGCCGGATCGAATTGTTCTTTTAAGTTTACATGCTAGAGAGAGTTCCGCTTTTGATAAGGTACTGGTCAATCCCGGTAATGGCGACTGTGTTTCCGCAAACTACACTAGGCATCGTTTCTGCTTTGTTGCCGATCATGACCATCGTGCTGTTGATCTTCTTTTCGAAGTAATCATTCTTGCTGCCTTCTTTATAATTGGGACCGATGATTTTGACTTTTTCTCCGGTAGATATTGTGCCTGAGAAGACTCTGCCAAAAGCGGCAAATCGGCCGTCTTCTATTGCCACACATTTTCGATATATAAATCATGACTGGGCCCTTTGGATCGCAGTTCTTGATTGCTTCGAAGACTTCAGGCTCATCCCCTTCGTAAAGATATGAGGCTCGATACTTCTGGGCTTGCACTGGGGATGGCAAATGCTTAATCACAACTTAAATGAGGCAATCTGCAGCAGGTATCCATTTTCTCATGATGGCCTTCATAAGTTTCTTGTCCTTGAGCTTTTTGTCTTCTTCGTGAAAGTGACACCTATCTTGTTGAGCATCGCTTCGATAACACTTTCAGGCTCGTCATTTACTGTGGCGTTGATCATTTGGATGATCGGGTCCATGATGAACTGCACAAATGCTCTCTTAAGGGCTTCCCAGTGTCGCTAACGGACTAAATCTTCCATTTCTTGGCTTCTGCGTCAAAGTAGTTGTCTCCCCACAGCTTGCTCGTCATCTTCTCCAGACCGATCCCAAACTTCTCTGAGTATATTCTCGCAAAGTGGCATATAGTGAAAGCCCACTGGTCTTTCCCTGCTCCGAACACTACGTTTCCTTTTATCGGGTCCACAGATAAGTCTCCCATTATTTCATTTTGGTAGGTGGAGACAACCACGTTCACCTTATCAATGACCTTTATGAAGCTTTGGTAGATCTGTTCCCCATCCTGCTTGAGTTCCATAATAGCTCGATCTACTTTGTTTATCATGAGGAATGGTCTGATCCTTTCCTGCATAGCTTGCCTCAAAACTGTTTAGGTTGCACACAGACTCCCTCGACGGTATCGACAACCACAAGGGCTCCATCTGTCACTCTGAGGGCCGCTGTGACTTCCGAGCTGAAATCCACATGGCCGGGAGAATCTATAAGATTGAAAAGATATTGCTGTTCGAGGCCCTATTCTTGTGGGTAAAGCACATGGAGACTCCTGTTGATTTGATAGTGATTCCCTTTTCTACTTCCTTTTCATCTTTGTCGTCCACTTTGTCCCCGGCATGGTCTGCAGATAGAAGACCTGCCTTGCAGATCAATGCGTCAGTCAGAGTGGACTTGCCATGATCAACATGGGCTATTACTGACATATTTCTGATGTTCTGTTGGTTGTCCATCAGGTCTCTGATCTCTTCTCCTCTGAATTTGTTCATAGTAGTAAGTTGTTGATTTCGAATTGTTTATCAACTAAATTAAATTCTTTTATTAAAAATGGGTTTTGGTGATTTCTATTCAATTCTGGACATGTTTTCCAGCAAATGATCCCTTCTTGACTATTCTTTTGGCATTATAGCCATAAGAGTATATACTTGTTATTAATGGATTTGGCACTCCCTTACTATTATCGATATATTTTCAATTCTTCTTGAAATACTGTACTGACTTTGCAGGCATTGTGCATACAATTATTGCACTTTAATAGAGTGGCGATACGATATATGGGCAATAAGGGGCTTTGCATGCGCTCTGTCATGTGAATCATATCAAATATTTTTAAAATAAGGATGCTCAGATGGTAGGCTCAGATAACCAGCCGCTATGATCAATCCCATAAGCAATTCAAACAATAAATATGTTCTCAGAACTAGAAATGAAGAGAACCAACAGAATAGCTTTGAATTTAAATGGATTTATCAAAGAATTCAATTTAGTAAATAAATCGATCTGATCATACATACATCAATACTCGAGTATATTTATTATGTATGCTTGTTGTATGGTGTATGTGTGTATGTGTGTATGTGTGTATGTGTGTATGTGTGTATGTGTGTATGTGTGTATGTGTGTGTGAGAATATTGTGAATTATACTGTTCATGCCTCCTAGAGTAATATGATGTTAAATATGATTGACAACTGATTTGAATCCAATGATAATCATTTGTTGGGGTATGAAGCAGTGTTGCAAATACCGCAAGTATTTCCTCGGGCGAGTCTGATGTAGCCTTACTCTCCCCAAGCAGTGCTCCAGGAGTTCTTGACTTTCCAGGAGGAGTCGCTAGTGCCTACCAATAGGACACCGTGGTTCATTTGGTATCACAGTTGTTGAAGATTCCTGACTTGTATGTTGACCAGTTGGTTGCATCCACTGCAACTGAGATTGGCCTGCCAACGACGGCAGTGGCTAAATCATCGCAAGACTTTATGTCAGTGAAGCCTGAAATCTTGAATGGGCCTCCAGATGGGGTCTTGCACGTCTGATACTTCGCAATATATGTGTATTAGGATTCGTGAACGATACCTTTGTCTCTGACATACTTGAATGCATTGTCCATCATACCTCCGTTGCATCCTAGGTTCCCGTAAATCAAGAACGAGCAATCAACGAGCTGTTGCTCTGAGAAGCTCTCGAGAGTTCCAGAGGAGAGATAGCTGAGACCCTAGAGAGACCCGGTGGTGGAGAAGGCCCAGCATGAGCCGCACTGTCCTTGGTCTTTAACTGGAGTAACCGCTCCCTTGCTGCTCCAATCGACTTCTCCAACAATGATGTCATCTGAGTTTTCTCCTGTGGGGATGGCCGACTTTGGGACAATAGTGCCCAAATAGATTTGCCTGAATTCTTCTTGAGTGAGTGCTGTGAATTTGTTAATTCCCTTTGAGTAGGTCTTGAATTGATCTGCATTGTGGGTCTGAATGGCTGCGAGGTTTTCCAAGAAGATTCTCTCTCTGTAGTTATCTTCAAATGCAGTGTCATATTTAATTGCAAACTGCTGCTTCCAAATTTGGAATTCAGAGGCCTTGATGGGCTTCTCTTGAATGTATAGCACCGAAGTAGCGCTAAGAAGTGCCAATACAACTGCTAAAACTTTTGTGTTCATCAAAAATAACAATGATATTATAGATCCAAGAATAGTTCATACTTATAATGCATCAGGTAGGATTATTTACTAAAATAATGGTCCAATGTTATATATATATTCTCACTCCTCGTAGTCTCAAAATAATTATGTGAGAAGTTGCTCATCGTGATCGTTGCTTCTTTCTATCGAAGGCAATTACAATGAAGTAGCAATTATTACTGGTTCTGCTTCGATATATTTAGTTTGTTAATGATTTTTCATAATTAAATATCTATGGTATTATCAGGAATGCCGAATCAATGCTAAGGGGTTGGGGTTGGGGTTGGGGTTGGGGTTGGTTGGGGTTGGGGTTGGGGTTGGGGTTGGGA
>NW_028282064.1:0-35556 GCF_059751285.1 Brachycentrus maculatus
TCCCAACCCCAACCCCAACCCCAACCCCAACCCCAACCCCAACCCCAACCCCAACCCCAACCCGCAAAAATAGGTCGAAAGCTCAATAGTTACGAGATCCCAACCCCAACCCCAACCCCAACCCCAACCCCAACCCCAACCCCAACCCCAAGCCGCAAAAATAGGTCGAAAGCTCAATAGTTACGAGATTTCTCATGTAAATTGATTTCACTTAATTTTATATATGCTTTAGCCTGCATCTACACTCATTCTCATAGTCTCATATTCTCATAATCTCATATTCTCATAGTCTCATAGTCTCATATTCTCATATTTTTTATAGTCTCATAGTCTCATAGTCTCATAGTCAAGACTATTCCTTATTTCTATCCTTCCCAACCCCAACCCCCAACCCCAACCCCAACCCCAACCCCAACCCAACCCCAACCCCTTGATGATATAGATATCGACCAATCCTTGGGTGATTGGATTATTATCGTTATATGAATACGAATAATATTAATGTACTCCTTAAGTAAGAAAAGAAGCCAAGTATCGCCAAATGATAAGAATATCACTCATAAGTCTTATCACTCGAGAAATAAATCCAGAACCGACAATTCACCCATCGCCAACAATTCTCTGAGCAAAGACCAAATCAAAAATACCATCAAGAAAATAGTCGGCCAAACCAACCCTCGTTCCACAAACTACCCCAAATAATAGCCAAAGCATTCGAAAAAAATCAAAAGCAAAATGGAAATATCGATTCCCAACATTCGTTCGAGTTTGACGCCGAAAGGTTTTAACAGTTCGATGCATCGCCCCTCGGAATTTCATCGACAGGTCCATTCAACGAAGGCCACAGATAACCAGAATTTTAAGGCATAAAACAAAATGTTTACCAGTTCGGGCAGGTATGGTAAATATTTTGATATTAGCAGATTTTAAGCTCCTCTTTGATAATAAGAACAATCCGGGCACCAGAGAACCCACTCGGCTGAACCAGTCAAGCAACTCGGCTCACCAAGGTCCCCATCATGCAGCTCATCTTTCTAGCAACAAGAACGCAAAGCACTCCAGTCGCGTTGAGGACAAAAAGATCGAGGATACGACCATTAAATTTAACAGAGATGAAGATTTTGACGTAGCAGGAGTCCTCACTACCGAAGAGTATTAAAAGTTCGGAGAGCGCTTTCCCTAGAAATTCAAACGGGTCGCCCTCTTAGGAAGAGGAGGGTTTAGTGTGGTATGGCTTGGAATCCATAGAAATAGCAAAAAAAAGGTGGCCATCAAGCAAATCCTCACAAAAAACCCGCACTAAACTCATTTAAAAGAAATATGGTTTGGCTCTTATTTTTATGAGAAGGGTGGAGAGCCTCGGGAATAGTTTTAAAATCATATCGGCATCAATAACATCTGCAAACTTTATTCTTATGAAATCCAACCCATTGATTCGTGGCTGTACTATGAGATCTGCGAATAGACTCTCGGAGGGTGTCTGTTTGAGTTGAAAGGGGAAAACAGTGGCAGTGAAAAGACCTATAAAGTAAGCCTCCCTTAATATAGATAAAATACAAAGATTTAATCCTTAGGATGCGATAGAATGTCGGGTAATTGGAGACTCTTATTATCTAGGTCTGCAAAGCACTGCATTTAATAAATTCGCACAACATTGTGCACTCGGATCTTAAAACAGAAAACATTTTATTGAAGATTAACCGCCAGCCTTAAAATACACGCAGCTCCCACTCAAGGACCAACTCGGCTCACCTGCCCCCAGATCAGAGGTTCATCAAAAGCTTAAAACTGATCGACTTCGGGTCATCCTTTTTGTTCACCAATCTTAAACAATTTTCAATGGCCACTCCCGAGTACATGCCTCCTGAAATACTTAACTATATTCTCTTTCAGAACAAGCTTTAGTACGATGTTCTGATGTTGAACAAAATGTAAAAATATAAAAACCCCTGGGTTATCGATATTTGGTCTTTGGGATGCATCATCCTCGAAATCATCAGTGGGGTTCCTTTGTGGATGAGCATCCCCACTCGGGTGTCCAATGGCGCAGGCAAGTAAGTCAAAGCCACAGGGCTCTTTGCAGTGAAGGGACGACTCTTCCAGAAGATAATACAAAAGCAAATCGAAGTCGTCAACAATCTAGACTACTATTTGTCCGAAGCCAACCACTCAGGGGTGAAAGTGCCTTTGAACAGCACAACAGCAAATGTATTGCGAAAAATGCTCAGCCTTGAGCCATAAAAAAGAATCGCTCCCTATTAGGTCCTCGGGGCTTTTTCAATCATTTGCGAGCCCCAACGCGTTCCATTTTATTGAGTAATTAATCTGCAAGGGCTTCGGCTGAGTGATATAAAGTATTGCTGAATTGTTGCACTGAATTTTAAAGAAGTGCAACGTTAGTCTAATCATCCACATAACCATTTATATTTAATATTTCACTTTTATATTATAGAATAAGCAATATGCTATGACGGGTATTAGGCCTGACTCAATGTTAATCTTTCCGTAGCTTTACGCATATTCCGCAAATAGTGAAACTAACTCTCTTGCTCGAAAACTTCAGCAACAGATATTGTAGTCTTTTTTGGCACCAATCACAAACAGCTTTATTAAAATATACTGCTCAAATTGATTAAGAGAATTATCCACGATTATAATATACTATTAAGATTCAGAATCTTCGTGGTATAATTATAAAATTTCGAGAAGCAACAACGACCAAGCCTCACTATGCCGACATTGGATTCGTAACCCACCTCAGGTGTTTATCGCTTCAAGCCTTTCCCCCTCAAAATCTTACCTCTTCCTCTCAAGCTCACTTACCCAGAATCATTCTTTAAGTTTCCGGTTAAGCTCCTGATGGTGATGATAATCTCTTCTTTTTGCAAGTTGGCAATGCCTTTCGCAATGGAGAATCTTTATAGAAGCATGGACAGGTCGAGCAACTACTTCTTCGTGGTTTTTACGATTTTCATTTTGATCTTGACTTTATCATACTTTCTCGAAAGATCGGCAGAGAAGATTATGGCACAACACAAACTACAAGTCCGAAAAGTGCTATGTGAGCGAGTCACCAGGACCCTCTTTACTTCTAGAAACTCAGGGGCCCAGAGCCTGTGGACCAAAGTTTCCAGCAACATTAATATTTATGTCAACAATTATTACGACAGCTATATAAGCCTCGTCTTTGAGTCATTCAAGACTATTTCTATCGTGGTCTATCTGCTCTACAAGCTGGGCATCATAAGTCTGATAGGGCTGGGCCTGTGCGGGTGCACTGTTTGGTTCACTTTGTTCCTTACTAAATCCATCCAAAAATGTACCTTTGAGAAGAAAGCCATCCGAAATAGCAAAGTCAGCATATTAACTCAGTACTTCCAAAGGATCGTGGATTATCAAATGTCGTGGCTCGATTTGTTCATCGCAGAAAGGATTGAAAAGCTGGAAGTCGAATATCATAAGAGCTTGAAAAAGGAGAAAACTAGCGACTGCTGGTGCGTGGGTCTATGGCAATTCACCACAATAGGAATCAGTAGCACAGTTCTATGTTGCTACTATTCCTACTATGGAATCAATGATGAGACATTTGAGCCTGCGACCATCATCTATCTCTTCCAAATGCTCACATTCCCTTTGAATGCCATCTCTTGGAATTTAGCAGGCATCAAAAATGCTAAGCAGGCCATTTATTAGTTGAGCGAATAGGAGAGAATGCCTTTCCCTGAGCACAAGAAGTTTAAAATTCAATGCGAAGAGATCAGTTCAGAAGCAATATTAGAAGATGCCACAGACAATGATATCTTGTCTGAAAGAAGTAGCAGTAAGCAATCCAAAGCTGCCGAAATCCCTCTCTTGCTCAATGCAAAAACCATCAATGTGGAGCAGGGGAGAATTTACGGGATATCATCGAAGAATCCCAATATCTTCAAATAATTAGCATTGACATTATCTTCAGAAACCAAAATTAAAATCGGTTACTGCGACGAGAACTCATGGTTTCTTCCTTCTATAATTGAGACTTTGTTTATTACTCCCAAAGTCAGAAAGATTGATCATAGTAAACTGAATGAAGCCAGCACCCTACTTTTTTACCTTGAAGCTTTTGGCATTCCCTTTGATAACCCATTGCCCACCTATTCAGGAGGATAAAAGATGCGGGTGAGTCTGTGTCGGGCATTGCTCTGGGGATAAGTTATATTTATAAACTCAGATCTTAAGAGCTTAGACCCAAAGACCCGAGAAAAGGTTCTCCTCTACTTGTGGTAACTCACAAAGACTGGGAACGGGCTAACAGACAAAAAATACACAATTTTCATAAAAGACGAAAACAAAGAGCTAAAAAATTATGTGCATTCGTGGCTGGTCCAGGACAAAATGGATGAATGGTCTCTTGGGCACAACGAATCGGAGGCGAAGTACGAACCAAGTCGGGTAACTAATTAACTGGTGGTTCCGAAGAAGCTGAAAAATACGAGAAGCTACAAGGAAGTTTCTGAAAGCAATGACAATATTTAGTTGGAAGATCAGAAACTGTTAAGCCTGAAGAGCATGGGGTAACAGTAAACAGAAAATGAGCAATAAAAATGCATTGAAGCAATATACGCCCGCTTGTTGCAGTTGTCGGAGAAGTAGACCAATAGCAAGCGTAGTGAGAAGAAAGATCTTCCAAACAATCCGTCTACAAAGTAATCGCAAAGCAAAACACCGATTCCCAAGCAAAAAAAACTATAAATATCAAGGAAAACATTATTATTTTACTACAAATCTTCGGAGCACTTGCTCTTCATTGTTTCATTTATTGTGATGAAATGCATCGGAAGCTACTTTACTTACTATATTAACGTGACTAAGCCAACAGATGCCTACTCCCACATGATAACCATTTTACAGATGGCTTGTGCTCACATAATCAGCATCTTGTTTCGATCATACTCGTTTGCCTCTGCTAACTTGAAAGAAGCAAAAAGGATCTGCTTAGTAACAAACGACCTAGCTCTTTTCAATCATATAAACTTCTATGGGCAAACAGAAGCAAAATAGGAGGAGGCAAATGAAGATAAAAAAGGGCAACAAGAGGACTCAATGACATAGAGACTGGTATGCTTAACGAACTCAGATGAAAATACGATATGTAATGAGCTACCCTTCACGCTTAATATATTCTTCAACAATTTAGGGACAGTTATTGCTGCCATCGCCACCATTACCATGTAAATTCCATATTTGCTGATATTCGCCCTGCTTCTCTACAGGCTCATCCTCGCCATCGACAGGGACTACCGTGAAAACAATGAAGCCCTCAAGTTGGCTGAAAAGGACCAGTAGATCAATTTTATGCGTTGTGTTAATCATATCGAGCAGGGCTGCGATTACATCAAGATTTTCGGGAAGGAGGAGAACTTCTATAGCGAATTCGAATCAGAGCTGAATAAGGCCATCGCCATCAATAATCGGTCACTGTGCCTGGGGCTTTGGGTTAAAATAAATTATCGGCTCATGATGCTTGGTTTTATGGCTTTTGCGATTCCCCTTTACTGGTTCGTGCACCGGGGGTACGAGCTCTATGCTGAATCGAGGCACTAGTTCGTAATGGAAAATGTGAAGATGGTGCGAGTTTAGTCAACTGAGAAAAATTATGCGGGGCTTGCAGTCATGATTCGGCAAATTATGACGTTGGCCGATTACATATTCTTTTTCAGTCTCAGTCTCGCAGACTCCCGAGCGCAATCCGTGAGCATCGAGAGAATCAGATCCTACGCTGAAAATCCATAAATAATAAAGAACTCTAAACTACGGAAAGAGCATTCTGAAATTCGAAGATTAAAGATCAAACAAAATTTCAGAAGGCACGAAAAGATTCAAGACGGAGAAGGCCCTGTCTGTCCATTGATATAGTTTAGGAAACTCCAATTCCGATACGCTGAGGCGACTTCGGCAAGCAAATATGTCTTTGAGGATCTCAATATGGTCATTTATCCCGGCGATCGGCTGCTCCTCAAAGGAAGGTCAGGCGCCGGGAAGACTACACTGTTCAAGATCATCACGGGTCTCTACCCAGAGGTTTATTTCCCTCGAACCACATTCCACCTGCTCTCTTTCTCTTCCCAGCACCCTCTGCGCTTGCCCGAATAAACAGCGTCTATAATTTAGAACATAGATCCTTATAATATTAGGCATCAGATTCCCTATACAGTGCAGAAAACGGTCGCCTAATGCGTCAAGGCACTCCTGGTAAAATAGAAAAACAAAACCCCCCTGAGCTACGAAGACGAGGTGCTGATGAATAACATTCGCGCGTATCTTTACGGATACAACGGGTTAGCCATCTACGACGAGCCCATCGAGATTCTAAATGAAGGAACGAGCACATATCTGGTGGTCACGCACCATCGGTAATTCTCAGCCAAGTAGAGGTATGTTCTCGAATAGGGGAAACTTAACTAGGAATAGAGTAAGAGTGCCAATAACCAGAAGGGCGGGATTGCGCAAGACAAAAAATGAAGGACTAATGATGATATAGTAGTGATATTTGATATATGATACGGATATTTAAACTTGGCTTATAGATAATATATTTTAAGCCTCCAAGGCTATTAGATTGCGGACATGAAACCAGGGCCCAACAAGATCTAAGGTATCATTTAGAGTAACTCAAGGATAGGTTGTTTTCAAATACTTTAAAGTAATCAAAAAAATAGGCACAGGAGCATTCGGTGAAATATTTTTAGTCGAGCATCAAGCCAAAAGCCAGCAGTTCGCCCTTAAAATATAGCCAGTCTCGACCAGGCACCCGCAACTGCTTTTCGAAGCCAAGCTCTACAAATTCTTGCATAGCGACGGCAAGATCTAAGGGATACCTCATGTGTATGCTGCAGGATTAGAAAAGGGGTATAACATGATGCTCATGGATATTCTCGGCAAGAGTCTGGAAGACCTGCTTGAGCAGAATGGTGGTAAATTTAGCATCAAGACTACGCTGATGCTCGGGGTTCAGATTCTTGACCGAGTTATGCGTCTGCATCAAAAGGGGTTCCTACACCGCGACATCAAGCCTGACAATCTTCTCATGGGGTTGCATGACAATTAGAAGACTCTGTTTATCATCGATTTAGGGCTGAGCAAGAAATATCTCTCCAAATAAAGTAGTTCCCCATTTAGCATAGAAGGACACATACCTTACAAGTAGGGAAAATAACTAACAGGAACAGCCAGGTATGCTTCAATATCCACTCACAAAGGAATTGAGCAGAGTCGTCGAGATGACATCTAAACGATCGGATACGTCCTGCTGTATTTCCTGAGAGGGATCCTCCCGTGGCAGAATATGAAAGCGAATAATGCGAAAGCGAAATATGAAATGATCATGTTTAAGAAAATATCGACATCACTGGAGGCACTATGCCAAGGATTTCCGGAAGAACTGATGACCTTCATCTCCTATTCCAGAGGACTTAAATTTGACGAATAGCCGAACTATGAGTACTTGCGGGGCTTGCTCACCAAAGCAGCAGCGGACAAAGGAATATAGTTCGACTTTCAGTATGACTGGATCAAAAAAGGATGAGCCTCCCCCGCTTAATTATCGATTCCTGAACTGATCGGCTGAACTATCAATTATTAAAATATTCATCATCTGCACACTCCCGTTGATGCAGTAGAGTATAAGTAATTCAGCTTATGTAATGACTAATATGGAATGATAAATATGTTCACATGATGTTCATGATCCTGCGGTAGTTCTCGCTTACTCTTCCCGGAACATTGATGTCATGGACTCGGTTGATTGTGTGCTTAACGGCGATGCCATCCTTATCGAGTTTGGATGTCAACTTTAGAATCAGCTATTTGAAGTGGAACTTCTCAAAGACCATTCTTCTCTCGTTCTCATCGAAATTTTGGAGGCTCTTTATGCAATTGGGGCCGAACTCTCCGAATATCTTTTGCCCGAACTCCTCGAACCCTGTTGCCCAGATAGATCCTGTGAAGTCGCTGATTTAGGCGTTTAGTTTGAACTTCGGTATGGTTTCCCCGATCGTCTTTTCGCAGCTGTTGCATTTGCTTTCCGGCTACGCACTTTTACGGCAGAAGGGACAGCTGTCATAGTACCACTTTTTAAACCCAATGAATGAAATGTACACACTCACTGTTGATTTGACTTATCGACTCTCTCCAGACAAAACTTATTCCTCGATGTCTTTTAAGTATTTAAATTATTCTTCCTTGAGTTAGTCCTTGTCGATTTATTTGCCATCTTTATGCTCTTTGTTATGCTTACTTTCTTTTATCGCTGCAATATCGAGCTTTCCTTCGTACTTAGCGTATGCACCTTTTTTCGAGGCAGGCAGAACCTTCAGCTCACTATTATATCCTGTGTTGAATGACCAGCTTTCGTTGAATTTTCCAAGTCTCCAGCAATAGAGCCCGACAACCTTTCCCTTCATTTGCTGATTTACTGCCACACTTTTATTCCAAATCACGCCTTCCATCATGACATCGTTGACTGGGTCATATAGCTAAATGGATTGCTTAATGAGTGTCCGGTTTTCTTTGGGGAGTTAGATCTCATCACTAAAGCTCAAAAGTATTGTTAGTATATCGTATTATTGGTTTAGTTTCGGATTGGACAGGACCTCCGAGAGGGTCGAGAATTTCGTTTGATAGTCTGGCAGATAATCGGAGGGGAGCTTTCGAAACTACGAGGAGCGAGTGAACATGATGGTAAACTTGGAGTAGTTGGGGCCCTTCTTCTGATTAAAAGTATCCTCACGAATTTGGCCTTTAGAAATTCGATAAACTTGGTCTTCTTCTAAGGCATTGTGAAACTACATTGCAGAGTCTCCGAACATGGCACCTGTGATTTTCATGCCTGTGTTGTCGGCCAAATCGACGTTGAGGACCTTGGTAAGTTTACCAGTTTTGCTTTGGAACTCCCGATAGCTTTTTTTGGTTATTTTGGCTATGATTTGCCAATTCGCCAAATCGGTGTACAAATCTGATATCTTTTCACTGTCATTCACGATATCTTCATCAATCTACCCCTCCTCATCGAGCACGAGTGTCACGGTGTTATTCTTTTGCTGTGTCTTCTCGACTGCGCTGCTTTTGCTTTTCCTCTGCTCCGTCGATGAGGACTTAAGCTTGAGAGGATCAATCACAGGCATTACTGGGTTTTTAATTTCACAAACTGTTTTGTCTTTGCCCAGGATGTCGACTGGGTTCCCAATGATTCCGTCGTAGTGGTCGATTGTTTTGCATAAGTGGATGAGGACTCCCATTATTTCAACTTTTCTCTATTGATCTGGAATTTCTCCCTACTTCTCTTGCTACTCGTTGGTTTTTGCCAGCAGCCCATAACTTTTGATTATAAGAATCGCTCCTTCGTCATCTAATTTAGATATGGCGTTACTTAAATCGACAGAAGCATCTGCAATATATCCTTTCAGCTTATGGACTCCGTCTGAGAGTTCACAACTTATTTTATTTCCCTTTTTCATTTTCTTGAAGTGGATGGCCTGAAGGGTCAACTCCTCTTCTGCTTCGCAGGTCAACTTATATATTCCTCGGGCACTAAGCTCGCAGGCTTGTTTCATTTATTCTTAATGCATGGCTGGACGATTCGGATATTTCTTATTTTGGCGGCTCCAAAAATTGATGAAATTATAATCAAAGTTAAAACTCTCTATTTAATTGTGCATCATTCCATATTAATTATGATGATTTCTAACGCAAATGAGCCTGATTTATTTCATAGGAGAAAGTCTCGGCAACAACATCTCAATGCCTAGTTACTTATTCCAAGTGAACATGTTATTTATGAATAAGCAATGAATGATCAGTGAAAGCAGTCATGGCTA
Organism: Brachycentrus maculatus; assembly: GCF_059751285.1. Classification (NCBI taxonomy): domain Eukaryota; kingdom Metazoa; phylum Arthropoda; class Insecta; order Trichoptera; family Brachycentridae; genus Brachycentrus; species Brachycentrus maculatus. The sequence continues at coordinate 9,855 of NW_028282064.1, forward strand.
TGCAATGATGCCTTATTGGAATTGATGATATATTGGTTGAGGACTTTCAAAGCTCTATTTTCAATAAGCTAGTAATCATTAGTTTATTCAATAAAGTTGCTTTTTAGGAAAGGGGCTTTGTTTCTGGCCGAAGAGACTATCAACAAAAGATCAGTACTTCGGAAGCAAAGTAAAGCAAAGCATAAATGACAATAATCGCAACCTGATAATATAACTAAAAATCCTCAATGAAGAAGGAAAAGGAGCAGATTGTCAAATCAATAAGCCACATTTATCTCATTATGTTCTTCTAATAATAATAAAGAAAGAGTTAGATATCGCATGATAGAATTCCTATAAAGATGACGAAACCAGGAGTGCATCATCATTTGTGTGCTTTCTCATAGATTTCCATGAGCGACTGGTTGAGAGACTTATTGGATTTTCCATGATAGTTCGGTAGTACTTGCAAATTTAGCCTATATATTTATATTTATACTTTGGAATTGCTACTTTTTTATCGTTTGTAGCAGTTGCTAAATAATTAGTTTTGTTCGGGTTATTGGGCTGGATGTATTTTTGTGTCTGAGGGTTTATCTGGTTGGTCGAAGGTTGGACTGAAATAGACCTGAGCTTAGCATCGTGGCTTATGTTTAAATGCTCGGCTGTTATTGGCCTTAGGGGCTCGAAATTATCTCTTTGCTTCTTTTGGCAGACGACATCCCGAATCGTGCTCTTCGATTTTGTGTGCTCATTCATTAAACTTCGAGAGACAGTAACGTTATTCGGATCCACCCAACATCCGTCCTTAGTTTGGATGTTCTATTTATTCAATGAGGCTTTCAGCTCTTTATTTAACCTTTGAGCAGTGGAGATTTGTCTTTCAAGCTCTTCATTACGTTTGAGAATTTGCTGTAGGGTGGACCATTCGTCTGGGTGGGCTGACGAGGAGTGATGATTGTCATAGGCCCTGGTCTTATGAGAAGCTTTGGGGTTCGATATTTTGAGATTATCAACTATAAATATAGGCATGGGATACGATTGAGATACTAAAATATTTATTCTTTGAGGGTTTGCTTCTTTGTCGCCTTGATGCTTGTACTCATCGACTGATTCATGCTTTATTTCATCGATTAGTTCTTGCTTTACTTCGCAGCCACAGACTTGTAATCGTAATTCCAACTCGCTGAAGTCGTAAATCGTAGTATCTACTAAAGGATGGCATGCATTTTATAGTCCTCCGTTAGGAGCTCGACGAGTGTGCGAATGCTGTTGATGAATGCTTCATTAGAGTTTTTGCTATATCCGCTAACGACCTTATTTTGGAACTCAATCACTGATTCGAAGCAATTTAAAGAAATCTGGCGAATTGACTTTTTGAAGGCGCCCGAAAAATGGGCAGAGAACACTTCAAAAAACTTTAGGATTTCCCGATCTTTGAGGGAGGCTAATATTAATTTTAATTTCTTCTCGGAGTTCATTATTAACGAATATATGACGAACTTGCATATTGCTCATCAGGGCTGATTTTATTATTATATTCTGTGTCTGGCTTTCTCGAGAATAGCATCGAATAAGTGGACCTATCGTGACATGGCAGATTATTCTGGCAAGGAAGTACTATGATGTAGTATGATGGTATGGTGGCATAGCAAACGCCGTCCATCATCAGTAAGCAGTGATTGCACCATTAATTTGTTTGAAAGGATGCTAGCAAACCTGACAATTAAACAAACTGCTATTCTGCCATAAGTGCTCATGGTGAACAAATACAAATATTGAAGAATTTCGAAAGTGAAAGTGTTACTTCTCGGTTATGCTATGCTTATCAGATGAATACTTGCCTGCCGTTTCTCTTATGTATCATCGAATTGGAATTTATTTAAAATTTACAGCTTATTTGAATATCATGTCATCAAGTGAAGCTGTGCATGCAGCTAGCTATCTGCCAGTCAATACAAGCAATATAGGAGCAATAAAATAACATAAATAAGCAAGATTATCAGCATTTTCCATCTTCGTAGCTTTGATTCAAATTTCGAAGCTCTCCCTTAAACCCCTCGAAGTCATTGGCCAGAAGTTGGGGATTACCACCATTCAGCTCATTTTCCAGTAAATATGAAATTTGAAGGCCTTATGCTGCATTGGCATGAATATCGATGAAGTACGTCGCGATACAATAAGCCAGTATCAATATAATGAACAGGGAATCGGTGTTAATGGCGTTGTTTTTGGATTTCATCACGAAGTAGCAGATCAATGTTGTCACTCCAACGCAAAAGGCATGAGCGCACAGTCGGTAAAAGAACATAACAGATTGATTGCCAATGAAGAGCCTGGAGTTGCTGCAGAGGACTTCGCAATTCCTGGCTGCATTGCAATAGGGTATTCCTGTGAGATTAATGTAGGCATAAGCATCGTTTCTAACCAAATCGCATAAGTTTCGACAGCATAAATTGCTTATCTTTCCACAGCACGAAGCGAGATTGCCGCACATCCCGTCAGGGTAACAACGAAAGATTTCGAATAAAAAATCGAAGAAGTTAAAGAAAGCGTTCAGGAAAGACCCACCCACCACTGACCCCCAATTCTTGCAAATTAGCCTTTTCAGTGGCTTCATACAGTCGGATTTAGCCCCTTGGGTTATATACCACTATGCGGCATTGCCAGAAATCAGAAAATTGACTAGAATAAGCATATAATTACATGAGTCTTTGAGGAACTGCATGCCCCAAATGAATTCGATTAAGTTCAACACTGAAAGAAGAGGGTTCGCCTTGTTCTGCAAGTAAATATCTTTGCTTTCCTTTTATGGAGTGTGACTGGAGGTATATGCGAGGTATTGGAACACGCAGAGGACGATCAACCCGATGCTGAAGAGCAAGAATAAAGGGATGTATACCAGATTCACTATCCTATCTTTGAGGAATTTGGTTGCATAATCCAGTAGCGCTCCGACTATCTTGATGCGGCGTTTATAAAAAAACAGGAGCACGAAAAATATAATGCCGAATATTATGAGAAAAACCGCAACGATAATCCTCCATGCCTCAGTCTTTTCCCACCCCCGAACATTGTCGGCCAGTAGAAGGATGCCTGCAACTATCAACACGAAACTCCCCATTCCGATGGCCAGGCCGGTCATAATCTTCGGGATGACTTGCACAAGAACGAACCAAATGATGCCTATTCCTAAAGCAATCAACAGCGAAATCCGAACAACATCGTATGAATTTAAAAAAGTGTATTTTTACTCAAGCCCTGCATTACGAATTAATGCCATTTTCGCAGATTAGTCTGCTGGAACGCAGAACCCTCCCAATCTGTCAGACTCAGCTGAGGACTCATACACATTCATTGCATTACATTGGGGCACTTGCGAGTTTTATCTGCAGATTATGGTTGAGCTTTCGAATGTGGGGCAGACACTAACGCAGACTCTCTGAATAAGATGCTTTTTACTCGGGCAGGGTCGTTAATATCGGGAAAATATATGTAGCCAAAGCCCTAGTTTTTGCCATATGAGCATGGTTCATCGTCAGAGTCAGTCGGGAAGTTTGTTTTGTAGTAGTTTTCTGAATATCCAACCATATTTACATTTGTTCATGAACACCCAGGCCAGTATAAACATCACGATGGCAAAGATAGCGCCGATGATGGTACACACAATGTCGGTACATTTCCTGTTCGATTCTGAGGCTGAGCAAAAGCATACATTTCACAGGCAGTTCGTCAAAGGCACGAAGTTTTTGCTCAAACATCTGGATTGCAGGGTTAAATTATTTATTCGAAGTTTAGCAGTTATTTCTACAGCAATGATGAAATTATATCGATAATTTAAGAAAAGCAACCTGCACACTCTTTCCTTTGAATCAAAAGTATTTTTGGGTACAAACAGAAATATATTTGCCATGGTTCAAGCAAAGTAAAGACTGTCATAATAAGAACAATCTATCAGAATTGTTGATGCGTTTGATTAATACAAGAATTTATCCTATTGTGTAGTATTTATCTCAATGGTATTGCATTTAACGAGCTAAAAATATTCATAAATCAACATCAAGGATTGCGTAAAACTCACGATGATACCTTCGATTGCTCTCCTTCAATCCATATTATATCATTAAGCCTTCCGAAAATAATACTCATCGAAAGGATTATCCTCAAGAATGCTCAGTGACCGCTTCTTCTTTAATTCTTCTTTGTTATTGCTCTTCTTTGGAACTCTGAAATGTACTTTTATATCGTAGATCTCGCTATTGGCTTCGGGTTTGTTCTTTTGCTCTGTGTTGTACCCTGCTTTTTTGAGGGCTTCCACTAAGAGATTTTGCATATAGTCTTTGCTATGAGCTGCTGAACGCATTTCTCTGATCTCCGCCTTAGTGTTGTCTTTCCTTTATTTAGAGAAGGGATGTTTCTTTTTGGGTTTCTCGACTGGAAATATCTAATCACGAGTCTATTTCGACATTTTGCGTTAGAGAATATACTACTTTTACTTGATCAGAGAGTTGGAATCGATCATCTTGAAATACTTGCTCCGCATTTCCTTGAGATCGAGAGCTGGCCTGGCTGCTGACCAGCTTTTACCCTTAGCTGTTTCAATGCTGTCCAAGGTGTGATTTTTACTCACGGGTATGTGAGGCAACGCAGACTAATTGTAGCTCCCTTGGGTTGGGATATGATGATTGATGCTGTAGGAGACTGCTTTATGAGGAATGCCCTCATCTTGATCCCTTGTATCATTAAATTTTCGATATGCTTGCGGTTTCGTCAATTAAAAGGTGTCATTGCCTTAATCGACTCGCTCTTTCGTAGAGTTCCGCAAATTAGGCTGATACTACTACTATTAGGAAATTGCACGAGGCATTTTGCGAGGGCTTATATTGGAATGGCTTTACTTTTGGCTGACATTCGCATTCCGAGTCAGTTCGGTCCTGATTTTGGCATTTTTATGATGAGAAACTGGAATCGCATGGTCTGTAAACTCAAGAGACATTCGCTGTTCCGTTGTATTCTTTTAGCTTTTAGAGATCGCTTGCAAGTACTTATCGTAATTGCTTTTGGTGGACAATATTTTGGAGAGCAAGTCCTTCTTTAGGCCGGACTTTTGCTCCTTTTGGTTTTGCAGCCAGTTCATTTGGGTCCTCATGCCTCGTACAACATTCTAATAGTATTGCCTTCTGACTTTGAACACTAAATTCTGGGTACTCATGCATCTGACAGAGTACTCACGGGGTCTATTAGTGACGACTTCTTAATCTCCGAATGACTGCCCACAGCCACCCTGGATGATGCCCACTTGGTACGCAGTGCTCTTCGAGTTTTTCACTTTATTCGGATTGTCCATCAGTATTGCATATCTCTTGGGCTTATTTTTCAGCTATTTGGAGGTCGTCTCTGCATCTGAGGCGATCTCCTTAATATAGTGAAACTCTCCATCCTCCACTAAGTAAATATACTCCGCTACATCCTTTTATTTGTACACTATGTCTCTGTACTGATATGTCTACTTCTCCAGGTAATAACTCAGATGTAGCAGCTGACTGTATGACATCTCCCGAAGGATTGTGTAGGATTTTATGGTTTATATTTTGGTGCGCAGTTATTTGTCGATATTAGATCCCATTATTGCTGAGTACTCTTATTAGGCCAGAAAAATAAAATAAGTTATATATTTTTGAGTCTCCTCTGGGACGATGACGCTGTTTGGCTTTCGAACCGATAACGACTTCATCAACTACTTCTTCTTGTTTGACTAATTAAGAGCCAGATCGTCGATTATTCGTATTGTTGCAATTATCCGAAGCTTGTCGTCTTCAGAAGGTGGCGATTAAATTATTCGAAGATGAGCTACGCATTCGATTCTGGCATTCAAAGATTTGGATCTTTCGATTTCGATAAGTGCAGGGTTATCGTGAAGGAACTTGTAGATAAGCTCATGATCTTGCAATGACCTATCTACTTTGGGGGTGCTCAATATGCTTGAGACAACATGGATGGGGACAGAAGCAGGGCCTTATTTCGGATTAACAAAAATCATTATTGACAATGGAAGATGCTGGCTATATTTTATTATATTTATGCTATACGGAACTTATACTCATCCAATTATCATTAAACTTCATCGCATTTTAGTTCATCTATTATTATTCTCACTATTTACCTGTAAATCTATCAGTATTTAACATCGAAAGCATGTAAAACCAACAATAACAGGAGCAGGAGTAGCATCCACGGTAACAGTAGTAACCACAGTAACAGTAGCATCCACGGTAACAATAGTCACCAGAGTAACAATAACAACAACAACCGTAACAGCACTTCATATAATAATCGAATAAGGCTAATGACGATGTAAATTAGCCCTCAATTCCGTAAAAGCTGCCAATCAACCAGCATTCTTATTCGGACCAGCCACAAAATTAATAATAAGCCAATCAAAAACAGAATTCCTTAACGAATCAGATTTAATAGCAATAATAGTCGAAAGGCTAAATTCTGTCTAAAAAGTAGTCAGATATTGCTATCGATGAAATAGCTGAAAGCCACAGCCAAAGCCATGAATAGATAATTCATAATAGTGGCAAATAGGAGAATGAGATGAGTCGGAAGAGCATTGCAGTTCCGGAATCCAAGGAGCATATCACACTCACGGCGAAGTAGCTGTCAGTCATGAATAAGCAGTTGAAGAAGCTAGAGAAGTTCAAGAAATAAAATGAGGAGCTGAGAAAATTCATGGAAAAACTCAATGCCACTCATGAGGAAGAGCTGAAGAAGCACGTCAGTGCAGCTGCCAGTAAATCCTCAACCAAGTTGCAGGGTATGGAGGAGACCATCAGGGAATTGCAGAAACTCTTGAAATAGAGCAACACAAACGAACACTCCTATGAACGAGAGTCCTCGAAGTTCAAGTAACTCTACAACAACGAAAGATAAATGAACAATGGCCTCAAAATATAAATTGATGAGCTGCGCAATCTCTCCAGTGAGCATTTTCTACTCAAGCAGGAAATCTCGAGGCTCAACGCAGAATGCAAAAAATATAAATAGGCCAATGAAGAGTACCCAGCTCAGAAGAAGATGCTCGAATCGCTGTAGCTGCAATTGGACCAAAAGGTGCAGTTGCTCGACAAGAAATAATCGGAGTTTAACGCCCAAGAAGCCCTCAGAATTAAATTATAAAAGAAAGTGGAGTCCCTGCTCGAGGAAAAGAGGAATCTCGAAAAGGAGCGCACCCTCGCTCTCTGTGAAAAATAATAGATCAAAGGAGAGTGCGATGCTCTCAAAGAGCAGTTCGAAGACGAGCGAGCATAGAAAGAGCTCAATGCTAAAAAGTACCAAAATGTAAATTCTCATTAAATTCGAAGGAAATCAAAAATCTGAAAGTTGCACTCCATCAAGAGCATGAAAAATTGAAGCTGACTGAAATACAAGTTAACGAATTAAGGCAGAAATAAGAGCAAAGCAAAAAGAGGCCGAAGGTGAACTTATAATAGAAAATACGCTACAACGAACTGAGCAAGGAAGATCTCTTCAATCTGTTAGAAGAGGCAGAAGTAAGATATATGCTAGAATAGATGAAACTAGTAGTGCTAACGATGGCTGTTAACGAATAGGGAGAGCAAATTGCAAAATACCAGAAAAGCATAAAATAAAAGGACTCAGCGATTTTCGCATTAGCTCGGTAGCTCACCAAATCATATCCGAATTTAGAGGAGAGCGAGGGAATGGATTATGCTTAAAAGGATATCATTGCAATGGGACTTAAGAAGAAGGAGGATTGGGGTGAGATTGTGGAAAAAGTAATGCTCTAAAATTTGCGGCTAAAGTCCTCAGTGACAGCCTTAGGGTAGTAATACAACAATCGGATGCGGAAAAGCTCATAACAATGAATATTATTGATTTATACAATAATGATGTTATTTATGTAATTGAGATTTAGTGATGAAATCAAATGATTTCACTGCTACTTTTAGAGTAGTCCAATAAGATTTCTCAACTTCTCTAAGGCTGACTTTTTCAGAATTATTCGATCGTTGAGAGAGTTCACATCGACCAGCAGTTAGTATCGAGCATAGCTTGATATATTGAGGGAGGATTTTCTTCTCGGAGGTCTCTCACCTGACTCCTTTCTCGGGTATGGGATCTGTAGAAGTTGTGGTGGCCTAATCATGCTCTGGATTTGCATCCTCAAAGATAAGTCTTCGGTTTTGAGGGTGTTTGAGTTTTTTGTTGTTGGGGTCACAGAAGCAAATGGTGATTTTTTGGTTTTTAAAGTTTCCCAATTGATGCCCTAAAAAAAAGGATGTGACTTTATTTAATCAACCCCATTGAAGCCCAGCCTTTCATGCAAATCCTGGGTTAAAAGCTATTTAATGAATCTGGTTGCGATATCAGAAATCATCCCCTATTCGTCCCCTATTTATGGCCACTAGATTTCTGCCTTAACAATATTTTCCATGATTTCATCAACTGCTAATGCGCTAAAAGGCCTGCACCCAATGAGCATTTCATAAGCAATCACCCCCAGGCTCCACCAATCACTGCACATATGGTCATAGCAAATGCCTTTTACGATTTAGGGAGCAATGTAATCTGGTGTCCCTATCAGTTTCGAAGAGGTATTATTTTGCTCAGCTTGGTTGCTGCTTATTTGAATTTAAAACTGATTGGCATTGCTTGCATTGGGATGTGATTCGACAGTTTACTTTGGCTTTTTATCTAAATTAATTGCCTTGGACATTCTGTCCTTAATTTTCATTTCAGAGAGGCCGAAGTCGGAAAGTTTGATGTGACCCGAATCATCTAAGATTACATTCTCAGGTTTGAGGTCTCTATGAACAATGCCGAATTCATGAAGATGCTAGATCGCCAACACCATTTCAGCCAAATAGAACCTGGCTTCATTCTATTCGAGGTACACATTCTTTTCTAAGTAATTGGCTAAGTCGCCTCCTGGCATATATTCCAGGACAAAAAATAGCCCAGCGTCTTCCTGGAAGCAGAAGGGAGCATTCACAAAATGGATACCTTCTATTTTTTTGTAAATTTCATACTATTTCCGCAGGGAGATCAGCTGCTTTTCGTTTGATTCATCGATTCGAATTACCTTGAGAGCATAGAGGTGAGAAGTGTTGGACTTGCGAACGAGAAATACTGAGCTAAAGGCGCCTTTTCCCAAATATTCCAAAACTTAAAAGCTTTAGAGCGATAACTCCACATCAAAGAAATATTATTAATTGCTCTAGGACGATGTAGATTATCGCTTTTAGTCGCATTGACTTATTAATATCCTAACTTCCTAATTTAAGCTGCTGTTCGAAGAAATATTTGAAGAAGAGCAGCATTACGGCATTATCGTGCGATATTATAAAAGACGATTGCTCGTCACAATCACGCTGTGTATCATAGAAGTTTCTCTCTTGCCTGTTTATTCCGCTAAATTGTTCTATTCCGCTTATTGACTTGATTCTTCAATATTAATTGCGAGCATTTATGATTGGCTCGAAGATGATTAATACAAGTGTCGTTGGAATGATCCAGCCTATTCTATTGATTTAGAGGATCCCGCCAGCTCAGGTTTGGATGATGAGCTTAACTCTACTGATTTGGAGGAGCTTAACTCCACTGATTTGGAGGAGCATGAGGGTTCTGATGTATAAAGCTTGTATTACTTAGATAAATCATCTGATAGTTCGGTGATAAAGTTCGAGGAGGGGTTGGATCTCTGTTTAGGGAGTTCCAGTTTAGAGATATAATTTGACTTTTGGTTAAATGACCTTGCGGAGTTCGAAGACGTTACTGAAGACTCAGATTCAAGAACTTAGTCATTAGCAAATCTAGTCTTCCCCGATTTTGAGAAGCTCGATGTCTGCCGGTCACTCAAATTCGTCTTCGCCAAGGTTAAACTGCAATTTTGTGAAAGTTAGGATTTTGTTTGTAAACCCTCTCCAAATGAGGAGTCCTCCTCCGATTCAAGCTTCTTGAGTTTGACTCCATAGCAAAATGCTTCATTTTCCAGCAGTTTGAGTTCATTGATTAATTGCTCTACTCCGAAGTTCTATTTGCCCTAGAATGGAAAGTGCAGCTAATGCTCGCCATTCTCCTTCTTCACAAAGAACAAACTGGCCGTGCTATCCTCCTGAAGTAGTTTTCTGATCGAAATGGCCCTCCTCTTGGTTTAATCAGGTTTTTTGGGTCCAATTTGAGACTCATAGAAGAGGATCAATTTTTTGTAGGCAGAAACCTACTTTTATGAAATGCTACTACTGGCCTCATTCGATTACTCGATTTCTGCCACGATTTAACTCAGCTGATTAATTATTCGCAGCCTCTATTCGAAATTCGTATGCATCTGGTGGCTGATACTTTGCTTCTTGGAGCACTCCATCACATGCCTGCTGATCTCCTCGACATCGATGCTCTTTGAGCAGATTTGACAGCTCATCACTCCCTGCTCTTCCTTGCGCAGATACTATTTCATCAGCTCCAACATACTCTTTTGCATACACTTTTATTTCGTCAGAGTTTCGATGTTTGTCTTTATCTTGATCTCAGCCTGCAAGGTCTCTTTAGGATAGGCCTGTCGATATTTGATAAGATTTCTGCCCTATGCAATATTTAAGCACTTAACTCCTCGATGTTTTTAAGTTTAATGGTAAATGAAAAAATATCTGATTGGAATTTACAGCCTTTTTACGATTTTTGTATACAACTAAACCTCTAATAGCTTTGTCGAAGCCTTGTTACACCTCTCATGTTATTTTGCAGCGAATTGTTTTTTCGTTTGCAGCTCGCTCAGCAGATTAATGTATATTACCATTATACTTTCCTGAATTAGAAGCGCTGCAGTTGACCCCAAAGGCTCCAACAATTGAACAAGGGACTTAATGCTTTGACTCTATATGATAGTAAAGAATATTTACTTTCAACTTTGGACCTTCCATGGTCAAGGCTGTGGATAGATACTTTTTGAATTAGTCCATCTAATCATCAAACTACCTGAGAGTAATGCAATCACTTAAGTTGATGCTTCTACTTCTCTCTGAGCGGATCTGCCTATTGTAGCTTGGTAATTCTTAAAAAGCCTTTCCCATTTTTTCAGCGTTGTTCAAACTGGCAATCCCAACCCCAACCCCAACCCCAACCCCAACCCCAACCCCAACCCCAACCCCAACCCCAACCCCTGAATCAGAAAACTAGTCCTACTTGTTCATAGATATAATTGTGATAGAGTGAAATAATCAAATAACCCATAAATATAACTATTCTATTCTTCCATTTTAGAAACTAATTCTAGCCTCGATATTATTGACCAATTAAATTTTGACCAATGCCCACTCATTTGTACAAGCTCACTGTAGTCATAAACAAAATAACTCCTGTTTTACGCTTCGCTTTTTCAGTTTTGTTCAGATTAAAATCAGTTCCAGTGTGAAAATTATGTGCATGATATAAATACGAAAGCCTTGGGCATCATCCTCATAAATAAGAGGCTTATACAATGGTAGAATCTCATGCAACATCCGCCTCGAGTATTTAACTCACCACAAGAAATATTCGAAGACTTAATTTCAGTTTCTCATCTCGATGATTTTAAGCAGTGAAACAATTATCTCGAGAGCTGTTACGAACACTATCACCGATAAATGAAGTTTTTGTTGTTGAACCTGGATGGGAAAATTAACAAAAAAAAACAAAAGTAAATAGCACCCAGATCAAACTGCTTAAATTATATTGCGGACATCTATCGATTTCACTCGTTAATATGCAACTCCACAGAGTTAGAGCCAAACTACTGGGCCTCCAAAAAGCTGAGAATTGTCTGTATGAACAAGTAAATGCCTTAGTTTAAATAGAATACTTTAAAATAAACTGGAATTAGAAAATTATCAAATAAAGTAAAAAGGAGGGTTCTGCAGTCTCAAAAAGCGTATCAGTATAAAAGAAACGCTCCAGGAATAAATGATCAATCAGCATTTTTTTGGTTAAAGCAAAAGAAAAGAATCAAAATATTCGAATACTAAAATAGGTAATGAATGAAGGAAACTGATTTTTTATAAACTGAATAGAAAACTATTAACTATAATGAGAATATATTTTGTATTAACAGTATTTAACAGTATTACAATTACTTTACATAAAATATACACAAAATCTCCTAATACCGGCCTCTTGATCAACCTTTAAAGCAATTTATCGAGCAGATCGTAAAATTCATTCAAATATTTTATCGTTTTGCTTTCTTTATATGAAGCTATGAGGAGGGCAATTTTATGTCTGCGCAATAATTTGATTTAATATTTTGTTTGTTTTTTATTTTTATTCAAGAATATTGGTCTTCATTCTTTGCCGTTTTTTTAGTTACTCTTTGAATAACTCCTTTTGCTTGCTCATCCTTAGCTTCTGCAGTTATGTTTCAGTGAAACCTTTGTTGAGGATTTGCATTTTATTGATAAATAATGTGAGTGATGTTCTTGCGTGAAAGACAGAAACTTTGGGTATTGTCTCAATGCTTGTTTGCACATTCTAGGAAGGAGGATTGTTTTACATAGCATATTACTATTATTATTTCCGTTTCTTTTGCTCTGTTAGTAAAATATACTCTGCCTTTTTCTGCATTTCTGCAAACCAAATGTCGTCGTTAATTGTTGCTTTGAACTCACCACAGTTTTTTACTTGTTAGAATTCCACTCTGAGTATATTCCACATCATCCTTCTGAAAATTTATAACAAAGAAATAATCATAATGAAGATATTTGAGAAGAAGCCGACACTATCAACAACATCAGGAGAAATGTTGAACACCCACACTGTACGAAGTAAAAGGTTAGCCAAAGCCATTGCGTAATAGGCCGGCTTAGCATCATTCATTATCAGCTTTTCTCTAAGGTAGCCATGCTCAGGCCATAAAAAGCCCCAGTCTCCTCTCATATCAACGCACCAAGCGATGAGCGTTGTCATAACTGATACTACTATCCAGTAAGCCTTTGCATTATCAAAGGTATCAAGCCGAAGGACAAGAGCTGCAGTCACCGTATTAAGGCTAAAAAAAGCGCGGACGAACCCCAGAAAAGGCGGAGCCATAAAGTTATACACTTTGTTTACATGAGCTTGGCTGGTTTGGTTCCAGAGTTTTAGATTTTGATAGATCCTCAAAGTCAGCATTGTAATGATATAACACGAACTTATGTTGGGTGAGATTTTTTTGCAAAAGCCAGCATCGCTTGTTGCGAAATTGCAGACTGCATAAGAAAAATCTCCAAAGGGCTGACTAAAGCTGACAAGCTGCTCGCTCGTCCATATGATCAAAAAGGTCATCGGAACGCATGGAGAGAGAATGACATGTGAAATTATTCTGATAAAATATAGTCGACCCTCATGTTTCTTAATCGGCAAAGGTATGAAAATGAATACAATAAGAAGGAGCCAGAAAATCTCACCAAAGTAGCGAAAGCTCGTTGGAATAATTCCGGCTAGTTCGTCGATGAACACCAAGAAGAGGATGAGATACAGGACTGTGAAGATTGAGGCAACGAGGAAGATGAATTTAGAGTGGGGGATGTTATCGCCTTCGAAGCGGAAGATGAGTTTGTAATTGATGTTGGTAGACTCGTAGAACAGCACGGCGAGTCCCAAGAGCCAAATGTAGAACAGAACGTAGCTGGCCCCTCTCCAAACAGGGAACTACTCGTTGAATATCACATTGCTCTCCAAGTTGATGTTGTTGACCTTCATAGTCATCACGAGCAGCGCCACCATGAAGAGGATGACGCCGATCGTCAGGCCCAGGACGAACAGCTCCGCCTTGTTGACGGATGCGCCGGTTTCGCTAATCTTCACTAAGACCTTCTCCGCCTTGCGCTTTTTCTCGCTGCTGTTGAGGACGTAGGCGGACTCAATTTGGCTCATGAGGCCGGCCATGTGGCTCTTCATCCTTTTCATCCGCATGTTCGGACTGATGTCGGAGTTGAGCTCGCCGTACGTTCTGATTTCTCGCATGTGCGTCTGAACGGTCTCTGCCTCCAACGCTAAGTTATGCGCGATCGCCTTTTTCGTGTAAAAGGCTTCGATGTAAAGGTTTTCGAGCAGAATCAGCATCTTTTCTTCCTTCTTCGGCAGAATCCGCAGCAGCAGCGTATACTGTCGGAACTTGTCCTTGATTTCGAAGTTCTTCATCTGCACGAACATGTAGATGATCCTCGCCTATTGGTCCGAGTACTCGGCAAACATTTCGCTCCACTTTATTAGGATCTTCCGGATGTCCAGCTTGGCCCTGGAGAGACGCTGCGTTTCTGAGGACTCGCGCTGCCCGTCGAGGCTGTTCGCGAGGATCTGGTACTTTATTCTGGAGTAGCAGCATTTGAGGTCTTTCAGGAACTTGATGACTAACCTGAGCGTTTTGGCGTCGTAGTAGCACTATCTCCACTCCGGTATTTCAGTTTGATCCGGGATAAACACATAGGCCATTCTTTCCATTTTGTAATCTAATATAACACATTTTCTATGAATATTTTTTTGTTGATATATTTCTCATTCATTCTTGAGTAATTAATAGTGAGGAATAGGGATTAATATAGATTACAATCACCTAAACCTTCACAATTGATACACAATTATAAACTGTAACTGTATCTATTTTAAATCCTCATATCGCGAGCAATAATTATCATTAATAAATAAATAGACGATCATATTTTTCGCAATTTCTTTTGCAATTACTTTTCAGAGACATGAAGAAGGCCTTCGATTCTTGTGAAAATTTCTTTAAAGATTATTTTGATTTCATTTTCATTTTACATGATGCGAGCTTTTAGTTGCTGCCTTTTTTTTAGTTACTATTTGAATAGTTCCATTTGTTTGTTCATTCTGAGATTGTTCAGTTGCAATTGAGTTTAAAATTATTAGATGAATTTCAAGCCTGCCTCTGGCTTAGACAAAGCTTTGGGAAAAATCTAGAGAGCTGTCTCTGGAATTTAGAAGACAATATCAATATTTTCAGGCAAAAGCTGTAGTAAAGTAACGTCATGCCTTTCATTTTCTGCTATCTGTTGCCTTTACTTTTAAACTATCTCGTCAGCTAAGGTTTTCATTTAACAAAGCAAATGCCCATCGTCAACAGTTGCTCTGAATTGGCCACAATTTTTTATTTGTTCATTCTCCAATCTCAAAAAATTCCACACTGTTCTTCGAAAGATTTCCAGGTATGAAATGATCATGATAAAAATATTTGGAAGAAAGCCTATGCTGTTGACGACAAAGGGCGAAATATTAAGCACCCATGCAGCTCTCATCAATAGATTCAGCAAAGCCACTGCATAATAGATTGGCTTCGCCCTGGGGAATATAAGTTTCTCTCGTAGGAAGCAATGCTCCTTCCATAGTAGGCCCCAATCTGCTCTCATATCAACGCACCAAGCAACCAGTGTTGTCAATATCGATAAGATGAGCCAGTAAGTCATTGAGTTTTCGAAAAGTTTTAATCGATAAACAAGAGCAGCAATAGCTGTGTTGAAGCTGAAAATTCCTCGGATAAGGGCAAAGAATGGCGGAGCTGTGAAATCATAAGTTTTCGTAGGGCTGGCCTCCTTAAGCCGAAGCCAAAGTTTTATGCTTTGTATTATCCTGTACACGAACATTGTTATGATATATGCAGAGCTGAAATTTGGAGTGATTGCTTTGCAATAGGCTGAATCCCTTACTGTAAAATTGCATATCGTATAAAATAAATCTCCGAATGGCTGGTTGAAGCTCGTAAGCTGCTCACTTACCCAAACTATTAAAAAAGTTATCGGGATGCATGGAGTCCTAATTACATTAAAGATGAGTTTCATAAAATAAAATCTCCTTTCGTAGTGAAATACTCGAAATGGGAGAAGAATATAGGCAATAAGAAGGAGCCAAAAGATCTCACCAAAGTAGCGAAAGCTCGTTTAAATGAACCCGGCAAGCTCGTGGACGAACAAAAGAAAGAGGATGAGATACAGGACTGTGAAGATTGAGGCAACGAGGAAGATGAATTTAGAGTGGGGGATGTTATCGCCTTCGAAGCGGAAGATGAGTTTGTAATTGATGTTGGTAGACTCGTAGAACAGCACGGCGAGTCCCAAGAGCCAAATGTAGAACAGAACGTAGCTGGCCCCTCTCCAAACAGGGAACTACTCGTTGAATATCACATTGCTCTCCAAGTTGATGTTGTTGACCTTCATAGTCATCACGAGCAGCGCCACCATGAAGAGGATGACGCCGATCGTCAGGCCCAGGACGAACAGCTCCGCCTTGTTGACGGATGCGCCGGTTTCGCTAATCTTCACTAAGACCTTCTCCGCCTTGCGCTTTTTCTCGCTGCTGTTGAGGACGTAGGCGGACTCAATTTGGCTCATGAGGCCGGCCATGTGGCTCTTCATCCTTTTCATCCGCATGTTCGGACTGATGTCGGAGTTGAGCTCGCCGTACGTTCTGATTTCTCGCATGTGCGTCTGAACGGTCTCTGCCTCCAACGCTAAGTTATGCGCGATCGCCTTTTTCGTGTAAAAGGCTTCGATGTAAAGGTTTTCGAGCAGAATCAGCATCTTTTCTTCCTTCTTCGGCAGAATCCGCAGCAGCAGCGTATACTGTCGGAACTTGTCCTTGATTTCGAAGTTCTTCATCTGCACGAACATGTAGATGATCCTCGCCTATTGGTCCGAGTACTCGGCAAACATTTCGCTCCACTTTATTAGGATCTTCCGGATGTCCAGCTTGGCCCTGGAGAGACGCTGCGTTTCTGAGGACTCGCGCTGCCCGTCGAGGCTGTTCGCGAGGATCTGGTACTTTATTCTGGAGTAGCAGCATTTGAGGTCTTTCAGGAACTTGATGACTAACCTGAGCGTTTTGGCGTCGTAGTAGCACTATCTCCACTCCGGTATTTCAGTTCGATCCGGGATAAACACATAGGCCATTCTTTCCATTTTGTAATTTTGTAGATAAAGGATTAGTTAT
This sequence comes from Brachycentrus maculatus, assembly GCF_059751285.1. NCBI lineage: Eukaryota > Metazoa > Arthropoda > Insecta > Trichoptera > Brachycentridae > Brachycentrus > Brachycentrus maculatus. Next base: position 26,814 of record NW_028282064.1, read on the forward strand.
CATTCGATAAAATTATTTTACACAATTATGACGTAATTTTCTCTTCATTTGCATTATTTATGACTATTCAAATTATCTTCAAGACTATTATTTTTTTAACCCAACCATTATATCTTCTATTTTCTCACGATATTCTACTCTTAGAGTCTCTTAAAACCTCCAATTCTTACAAATTGCCATGATTCGTATTTCTCATGCAGCATTTTGGAAGAGCATTTGTCTATTTTAGTCGTCATTATGTTGTCAATACCATATACAAAATTCGGATCCCCCAATCCGGCACTCATCATACATACAGCATATTTTTATTCTATTTTTGAAGCTTAAGGACGGATGGCTCAACAATACTATAAATGTAAATATATTTTCATATTTTCCTATGATTATGATATTGTCTACTCAATCTGCATGCATTGTTCATACAATATATTCATCATACACTTTATTCATCATACACTATATTCATAGAGTTAGAATGTTAGTGCTTTCGGATTAAGCTTGGAGGGCCGCAGTGAAACCGATCATCTTAGCTCGTTATTGCATACATATTAATTACTGTTTTTTGATAGCCTATATTTTGGATCGTTTAGGCTAAACTCTTCAAGACGCTTTGGTCTGCTTTGCTTTAGTATTTAATTGAACATAAATGATCATCAAAAATACGGAAAAATTGTTTTATTCTTATTATTTTTGATCCAACTTCGTCGATCTCACTAATCATTTTTGTGTATATTCAACGCTATCTCATTTCAATTCAAAAAAATAACTTTGTTTCTTTCTTCATCTTTTCATTTAGTCGAGAAGAATTTTCATGTCTTTTGGGAGACAATCCCCATAACAATTGAAATCTCACATTGTTGCTTCTTTGTGTTTCATACTATTTTTGTAATTTAATTCCTTTATATTCAATAAATGTTTTTGTTTCAATAGAGGATCATGAGAGACAGTCCCAAGATTGCAAGGCCGATTACCAGCTTCTCTTCACTCGCTTTTGCCCATGCAGAAAGCTTGGAGGTTTCGACCTTATTAAAAATGGGGTCGGATGAAGCGCACGTTCCAATTCCTTTATACTTTGCTGATAGGCAGCAGCTGCAACTTGCTCCAAAAGTGTCCACATTACCCGCGCAAGCCCCGAAGCTCGTCTATGCACTCCAAGTGCATTTAGTGATGTTAGCCGAATCCATGCATGTTTCTACATTGTAGCCGGAGCCAGTCATTTTTACGCAGTTATTGCACCCCGCAGTGGTGGAGCAAGTTCCACAGCTATAATTATAGCTTAATGATGGACAGCTTCCTCCAAACTGAGCAGGATCAAAGCAAGATTTCAAATCAGAAGCTCCTACACATATTTTTGCGGGGCAGGTAGCTCCGAATAAGTCCACATCACAGGTTGAAACATCATAATTAATTGTTGCCGAAAAGGTGCATGTATTTGTATCGGCACAGTACTACTCGTTATAGCCATCTCCAGCCAATTTATAGCATTTGCTTCCGCCTGAACAGGAAATGGTGCAAGTTTGGCAATTAAGTGTGAGGGCCCTGCAGCTCGAAAGAGCCAACAAGGCAAAACAAAGTACTAAGGCTTTCATGCAGTCAATAAGTAATAAATTTATTATCATATTTGTGACGCAGTTCTTTGATTTTAATAGTAAAAATCAAAGAAAGGAGAAAAGCCATGGTGCGATTGATCGTAGGATAATGTATTTGGTTTCGCCACGACTTCCTTCCTATTAGCTTCCATTTTTAAATTATAAGCTAGGCTTAAGTTGAGTTGACCCAGCAAGGCATTTTATCGAATTAAACTAAAAAGGCCTCAGAATGCATCAAATAGCTAAACAAATAAGTAAATAAGGTTGTGGATTAGAAGTGGAACAATGTGATCATTACTTTTCTGATGCTTACAGGATTGTTATATATAGTTAAATTTTATATAATGACTGATAAAATACTGATTGATGAAAGTAATGCTTATTTATATTATAATATATATATATGTATCATGAGACATATTCAGTCTATTCTAATATATAATATTGTGTTCAAATCAAATATGTGAAACTAAGAGAGCATGAACACCAGCATTAGGTCAAGCATCTCAGGGGAAAATTTTTAAGAGACGGATTCTTGTAATTTTATATAAATATACATATCTCTATTCATCATTTTATCTGTGCGAGTATCAGTATCATTCCTCGATCAATTCACTGTCTGCACACATGAGCCAGTGTTATTCGATTGCTGGGCTTTACTCTCTCTGCACTGCTACTGCTCAATGCCGATGAAGCTGCATTCCTCCACTCCAGCATGCTCCCAATCAGCAGCCTATTCTCCACACTGATGCTATCCGCCACTTCCTTGGCCTGATTCAACTCCGAATTCAAGTGCATCAGCTTCAGTTATAGGAATTTGATATATTACTCTTTCTCTGGGCCAGTAGCTTTGTCATTCTGGATACCCAGACTCTCGATGTAGCCGGTGAAATAGTCTTCCAGGGCGACATAATAGCTACTTGTTTATTTCAGGAGCTCTTCCATTTGGATAATGAATACTTTGGTCATCGACCTGACACTCTCCAGCTGCTCATTGTTTGAGCCACCGCACTCAGCAGCATTTGCCTATATCTACGGCTGATTCGCACTGATCACTTGAGTTTGCTTCTAATATTAGACCAATTTCTTTCGTAACATTTTCCTTTACTTCAGAAGGTTTGCGAGCTCTCCCTTTAATGCTTGGTTCTGGTGTGCTATTCTGACAAACTGCTGCGATTGCTGCGATGGCTGTGATGACTGTGATTAAATAACATCGTCGTGCTTCTGCTATGGCATATTTATGCCGTTGATAGTATTGATGTCATTGGCAGTTTGGTTAAGCTTCTCGACCATCTGCCTGATGAGCTACTTGGACACACTGGGTCCGTCCGAATTCGGAGATTTCTGTTTATACCTGCTGATGGAGTTCAGGTAGATTTGCTGGTTCTTTGCGTTGAGATCCACAAACCTTTACCGAACTCTTTATAAATCTTACTCAATTTATGTCACATCGATTATCTTGTTGCCGAATGGGCTCTATTACTCCTCTTCGTGCTACTCTTTTATGCATGTGCCATACTCATTCTACTCATGGTGCAGTGTGCTGCCGAATATCATTGATTGATTGTTATTATTACTGTTGTTTTTGCCACTTGGTACTCCCATGTTCTTTTATGTGAGGTTGATGGGCTCCACCTGTAGAGTCGATTGGTTCCCCATATAGGAGTACTGTCTTCTTCTGTTGCTTATCGGCTACTATTACTCCTATTCATTATCCAATATGATCGAACCCATTGGTTGTACTGTATTAGAGTTTATTTGCAACGTGTTTATTAATGGCTTATTATATGTTGGATATGTGGGGCTCTCATTTGGCTCACCCTCCTATTATATGGCTTTGCTCTTATGATTTATTTTTATGGTATATTACTCTTGTTCCTATTCCAACTGCTATTCTTACTGCTGCTTTTATAGTTGCCCTTTAATGGTAGGAAAAACAGCTGGGTTGGCCTTTGGATAATCCGCATTTCCAATAATCTTAAGCAATTATTCCCTTTCCTTTTCAAGCTACATAATTCTGCCCTCATATTCCCTACACTTGCCATCATTGGCCGCCGTATACTTCCTCAGCTCTTGCATTTTCTCAGTGAGCTTCGCCTCAATATATTGAAACTCACTCAGACTGATGCTCTATTCTGAACACGGTGCATGCTGCTTGAGTACCTATTTCAATTCTTATTCGAAGTGCGCAAGGGTTGGCTGAGATTGTTCCTCAATCTGAGCAATTGCTCCATGGCTGCTTTTCGTATGCTCATTAATTGCACTTTCTAACACATTATTGATGTTCCGAAGTGAATTGTTCTGTGACAGGAGTGCGTTAATTTTTCTCTGAAGGTGGGAGACTTATCTCTGAAGTTTGTTGCGAATTGAAGGCTATAGCGTTTCATTGATTTCGTGTTTCACAGTGTTATAGCTGAAGGACTCATTTGAGTGGATGCCTTGTTGCTTTTAGTATTATGAGGAACTCATATTGGCATTGAGTTTTTCATTTGGGCGTGAATCGCTATTTTCTGCATACTTCAGTGCATTCGCATTCAGGTTATTCTTTTGCTCTTTGAGCTTGGCAGAAATGAGCTCCTCGAACTTTTCGGCTGAAAAATTAGACTGTTTCTCAAGTCTTTCGACAATTGATTTCAAGTAGTATTTCTGTTCGTTCAGCTCTTATATTTTTTCGAGAGTTTCTTTTTCTCTTTGTACATACTAAATATTCTCTTTCCTCATCGTTTCGATATCGTTCTCGCAGCTCTCCAACGCCTCGAGGGTATCGGCATATCTTTTTTGATGTTCTTACACTTCCACTAGAGAAATAGAGTATGCGAATTTGAGATCTTTGACGGTTTATTCCAGCTTGCTCATTTTTTCATCCTTGCGCGTCAACTATTTGTTCTTAGCTTGAGCCTGCTTAATAAGGTCGGTCATGAAGTCCATGATTGAGTTTTATTTGCTGTTTAAGTAAGATTTGCCCTTGGAGCCTCCTTGATGCTGGTGGCTGAAGAGCTCGGAATCGTAGCCGAGAATAACTTCTAATAGTTCGTTTTTAAACTTACTCCCGTTGCTGAGCTATTTCTTTAAATTTTAAATAGTACTGTCCTTGGTGGCCAGCTGGGCTTGCAGCTATTACATCTTTTACTTGAGGTGTTCGTTTTCCTCTGAGATTTCGAGAATGATATCCTGGGGAGGAGCAGATATCTAAGATCTACTGAAGATAGCGCTATTCGGATTTATTTCTTGAATTTGGCTGACATTTTCGCCCAGCATTCCGATCACCCTCGACACTATCCTCATCAGCTGCTCCTGGTTGTTGCCGTCCATTTCCAGGATGATGTTGATGTTGGCTTACCTGTTGTTGCCTTTGATCGCGATGCCGACCATGAGTTCCCATGCCTACTCCACACTTTTGTCCGAGTAAATGTTGGCACTTTACCCAATAATATGCTTGATATTCGTGCCGATCTATGTGCTGTAGTACTTCGAGATCTTGTGATAGATTTGGGAAATCGAAATCTCGTTATCCTTTTTCATACTATTCAAATGGTCCACAAAGTATTTAGGATCTAAATTGTTCAGTAGCTCAATCAAGAATATAGGTTATTGAATTTGTTTTAGAGACGCGACATCGCTCTTCATAATTAGGGAGGCCCAGGCTTTAATACTTTATTCTCGTTCTAAATGTGCCATCGATTGTGATTATAATGCTACAATACACGCACTACCACTATGCCATTTATTTTGAATATATAAAAATAAAGCGATCAATAATTCCACCTTATTCAACAACAATTACACATTCATTCAAACAAATTTACTCACTTTTTACAACTTGCCAATTATCAATGACTTTAAGTGATGGATTCTTACACAAGTTTAATCTTCTCATTCTCATTTGAGAGAATTTGAACTTAATGAACATAAGATTATCTATCTTAACAGATTTATACGCTTCATTATTCAATTTGTCAGTGGCTTTGCATTGCCTGTCTGACATACTCAATTGATTCGGAAAGTATAAGCCAAAGATATCGTATGTCATATGAATGACGACATGAAAAATCGTGTATAAACCCAATCATAAATCTATCTCTTTAATACTAACAACGCATAGCTTTAAGTGAAAATGGACCCATCACAAGACACTATGAAATGCACTTGGAATTTGAGGGATAGCCTGCAGAAATCTCCTCACTTCCATGAGCCTTATCGGCCTGAGAGAAAGAAAATCTGTGACGATGTGCTTGATGCGATCGGGAATACGCCCATGGTCAAGATCAATAAAGTTGGCCCAAAGGAGGGAATACATTGCGAGCTGCTCGCTAAGTGCTAGTTCATGAACATTGGAGGATCCGTCAAGGTACTTTCATTCGTTTATGTAGGATCGAGTCGGACGGAGGCTGATACTTGATGCTGAGAGAAATGGAATCTTGAAGGCTAACAGTAAGATAGTCGAGCCCACATCCGGAAATACAGGCATCATTCTATCGCTGGTTGCGGCCATTCGAGGGTATTAATGCGTCATCTGCCTTCCTGAAAAGATGTCTGATGAGAAGGCAAACACAATCTTGAGTCTCGGAGCCAAGCTCATTCGGACTCCAGATTAGGCAAAGCATGACGACCCAAAATCTTCTCATGGGGTTGCTCGCCGAATCTCCAGAGAAGAGGGCCATGTTCTGCTTGATCAGTACAGCAATCCCTCCAATCCAATTTGTAATTAATCCATTATTTAGCACACTACGACCAACTCGCAGATTAGATCTTAGAGCAATGCGGTAACCGCCTCGATGCGATTGTGATTGGCACAGGAACCGGAGGAGTCATGACTGGAGTCGCTCGGAAAATCAAGTAAAAATTACCTATGGTGCAAATGGTCGCGGCAGATCCTCTTGGCAGCTTTATGGCTATGCCTCAAACTCTTAATTCTAAGAAATGCCCATACAAAATTGAGGGCATTGGCCACGAATTTATTCCTCGAACTTGCGAGAGATCGACTATCGATCATTGGGTAAAGACAACTGATAAGGAATCATTCCTCAACGCCAGACAGCTGATTCGAGAGGAAGGCCTTTTGGTGGGAGGATCGTCTGGCTCTGTTATGCAGGCTGCAAAGTAGTTCATCAGACAACAAGGATGGGAAAATGATAAAACAAAAAGAATAGTTTGCATTTTCAGTGACTCCATCCGGAACTACATGACTAAGTTCTTATCGACTGAGTGGTGCGTGGAAAATGGATTCCTGCCCTACAGCACCTTGAATTAAGAGGACCATATATGTTCAGGCTTGACTATAGAAGGACTGGACTTGCCATAAATTGAGGCCTATCAAGAGTTAACCGTTCGAGAGGCCAGGCATTTATTCGAAAGGAGCGCAAGAATAATTCCTTTAGAGAATTAAGCAGGCGAGCTTCATGGCGCGATCTTCCCTAGGAAGTTTGTGCAGCTGATAAATCAGAAAAAGCTAACATTAAACAGCTCTGCTCTCGAAACGAAAGTGAATGATTTCGTCGTCGTTCCTTCCACTTTGACTGTTGTTCAGCTCTAGAAGTATAGCCTCCCATTATTATAGATTACTGGAAAGAAATGATGTAATTCTTGTCGAAACGAAGAATGAAAAAGGAATAAGAAAAAAACTGCAAATGGCGACAATGGAGTCTGTACTGAAATTCCTCGAACTAAAAAAATGATCACTTATTACGTCCTATTTATTTCAATTAATGTCATAAATAAATGATAATTATTTTTAAGATTAGATAATCAAGGTGTCATTGCCTCTTTATGATATACCAGTATGCCCAACAGATATAGTTGCACGTCTTTATTGCCAGCTCTTTATCCTATGGCCACTTCTCTTCATCTTTCTCTTCCTCTTCTTCTTCGTCCTCGTTCCTATCTTCTTCCTCGCTGTCTGATTTTTTTTTCTTGCCCTTCTTGGCCGCCTTAACAATCTTTTTTTTGTGCTTTCTCATAACTTTAGGTTTTTAATTGTTTTTACTAGAGGAGATTGGCGGTTCTTCCTCCACCATATCCTCTACTTCTTCCATTTTCTAGAAGCTTTTGTTGCCTTCCTCGATTTATACTTAGAGAGGCTTAGGATTCTTGATTTAATTTTTGAGGCGATCATTAATTTTTCGTAGCCCAGCTCTCACTGCATCGATCATGTAAGTCATATTTTGGGTGTAATACTCCTTCACCTTTGTGCTAAGAAGATTTCGCTCTCTCAGACATAGAAACTCTAGAAACAGAAGCTGCTCGACTGTAAACCTGTCGTATTTCTCTTCTTCTTGCAGCCTGTGCAGGATATAGCTCAGATCGGAGCCGTTGTCAAAAAAATACTCCGGAAGTGGCTGATCATCTTATATTTACTAGAATTTCCACTATGCATTATACGTCTTAAACTTTTCCATGAGACTCGTTCTGCTGTCAACGTCCAGCTTCCCTATTTCTATTAATCCAACCTAGTCGATGCTGAGCTGAGCGTTCTCGGCATCTTTGGCGCTTTTCTTTTTCCTACCTTTAGAAGTCTCCTTGGGGTCTCTGAATGCCAGACATATTTATAGTTCGCATTCAGCATTAATTGCCTGTAGTTTATCTCCTCTAATCTTTTTCATAAACTATTTCTCAATGCCCTTGTCCTCTGGACGTCCAAAGTTACAATTTTACATAAATATATTATTATATCTTTGCCCAGAGCAAAGCGCATTAAAATATGCACCGAGCTCGGTTATTTTTAAAACTTTACAGAAACCGACTGCCATCGATCGGGCATTGCGTCAGTTCATATCATATGCTTACGTATTGTTTGTGGCATTGATATACTTTATTATCATATGATATTGATCTTAAATCCAATAAAATCTACTTTGATTGTCGTCGTGGAGCATATGCTTTTTTCAATGCACTTAGCCTATCGAAGAGTCTTCGTTTTATTTCTATTTCAAAGGTGATTAAGACGAATTTATAGATTGTCTTGAACGAAAGAACAGCTTTTGAGAAATAAGTTAATCATACTTGTAAATAATGGCTAACATAATTGAAAATAATAATAATAAATATTGGAGATAAATATATCAGATTTCAGTTGTTAGATTTTCTATAATTTAGGGGTTGGGGTTGGGGTTGGGGTTGGGGTTGGGGTTGGGGTTGGGGTTGGGGTTGGGGTTGGG
>NW_028282065.1:0-50420 GCF_059751285.1 Brachycentrus maculatus
GCTATCGATGGTGCCATCAGGACCATATCATCGGCGTATGAGATGGCATTCACTCTCCCTCCTCCTATGGAGCATCCCGCATTTACTTGGTTTAACCTATCATGTAATGCATCCACGTAAAGGTTAAATAGGCTAGGAGATGTGATTCCACCTTGTTTGAGTCCTCGCTGAGCTTTAAACGGAGTTGAGGTTTCGGTCCCCCATTTTACTCTATAAATGAGATTTTCGTTCCAGTTTTTTAACATGCATTTCGTCGTAGGACATTCAATTGATTTTTGTATTTTTTCTTCCAAAATGTGATGTACTACTGTATCATATGCTTTCCTGAGATCCATAAAACAGGCATATACTGGCGTATTTCGGCGCACATATATATTTATAGTATTTTTAACAGCGAAGACAGCTGTGTCCGTTCCCGATCCTTTTTTAAAACCAAATTGGTTGTCGGTCGTTTTTAGGTTTTCAACAGCTTTCTCCATCATTATGTTTTCTATGGTTTTTGCCGCCATGGTGGAAATCGCTATTGGCCTGTAATTTTCTTTTTCTGTTAAATTTCCCATAGGATTTTTTGCAATAGGTATAATTATTGACGTACACAGAGACTCAGGTATGAACGAGTGCCGGAACATTGCTGTGAAAGCTAGCGCCCACAGTACGTGTATTCTCGCGCTAGCATATCTAAGGTACTCAGCACAAATTTCGTCTCCTCCGGCGGCTTTATTACATTTCAGTGACCTAATGGCAGTCTGGATTTCCTTCACTTGTATAATGCAGGGACTCAGTGGATGCATATTGTTAGCATTATTATTGTAAATATTACAATTTTCCGCACTTCCTGTTTTCTCATACATTGAACTGAAGTGGGCTTTCCATAGTTCGCTGATTTTTCCGTCACCCGTTATGTTATCAATTTCTGTGGGTCTTGTAGCTTTGGACGATCTCATTTTATTTGTTTGTTTCCAGAACATTTTGAAATCAGCAGTAAGCATATTCTTTGCCAATATATCGGCTTGTATCTGTTTTTTATTCTTCACCACCGTGCGTAGATTTGTTTTGAAAATACTTCGCGTTTCCGCTCTCCTCTGGGCAACTGGTCCTGTAGACGGTTTTCCCTCTATGAGCCACGCTTTGAAGGCATTTCGTGCATTAATATGGCTTTGTTTTACTTGCTCATTCCATCCTGGAATGTTTCCTGAATTTTGTTTTCCGCTTTTGGGCCCCCCTGCATTCACTTTAAATGCAAGTTGTGCGGCATTTCGCATAGCTTTTATCGTACTTTCGTAAAATTCTTTAATAATGAATTTATGATGTGGGTTTATACACTGTTCACATGTTAAAGCTTCGTAAGGAATTATTATTTTCTTAAAGAGCGACTCTGTCTTATCGTGGTATTTCTTCAGTTGTATTTGACTGTATTTGTTCCAATTAATTTTTTCCTCATTTATTTGAGTATTACTTTTAGATGTATATTTACACTTCATCTCCACTTGTATGTGTAGTGGAAAATGGTCGGACATCTGTTGGTTGTCGTCAATATGGATATTTGTGATCCGCTGTTCGAGCGTACTGGATATTATACAATGGTCCAACCAAGAGGTAGTATTATGCGCCTCACTGAAGAACGTAAAGGAGCTGATGTCGAGTTTTTTCACGTCATAGATACTATACTCGTTTTCCTGAGAAAAGGCATCTAATTCCTCCATGAATCTACTGTGTATGGGCGCATTGAAATCTCCCATACAAATTAACTCATTCACTTGAGTTTCATCTACGATAGCTGTAACTCGGCTCAAGATGTCCACAAAGACAGGCAGGTTTTCGTTGCAACATACTGGCATATAAACATTTACCAATAGAGTGACTCCGTGGCTATGTTGTATGGTTATTGCCGCCATCCGATCGTCACCACATTCGATAATAGTTACATTAGCAATTTGCTTCCTTACCAGTATGGCTACGCCTCCGTGTGGTCTTCCCTGGATTATTTCCTCGGAAGAGTTCATTGCTGATGTTCCAGTGGCCAGAAACTCCTCGTGGATACTATTCAGGAAGTTTAAGTCGTCCTTCATCAACCAGGTTTCTTGTAGGAGAAGAATGTCAACATTGTTGCAAATTTCGTGTATACCCGGTGCTATGCGATGTACTGATTTACAGTTGTAGGAACATATTCTAATGGAATTGTTCATGATGAAATATTAGTTTTTTTTTCGCTATAAAAAAATCGTCGTACAAAAGAGTACTGTGGCCAAATATCTCCGTTTAGTGTGGTACTATACATGGATTCAGGAACTCCTATTTTAAAAGTCTTATAATCACCCGATTTTGTTTGTAACTCCTCACATTTATGAACGTCCACATCTTTTGTTTTCAGAAAGTCAATGATCATCTCACAATTCGTTTCTAGACTTAATCTCGATACCACTAAATATTTAACATTTTCTATTGCCTTAAGCCCAGACGAGACATTACTGCCTCGTATGGCGTTTTTATTTTTGAATTTTGGGCGTTTATTATCGTTATTATTGGAGTTATTTTTACTCTTTGCATTTTTAACGATTGTCCACTGGCTAGAAGATTCAGTAATATTATTTACATTTTGAGTTTTGTTTTTAGTGACATCTGTCAATTCATTTCCAACTATTTCGCTATAGAGCGTTGGTGGCTTTGGGTCGCTGTTCACAGATGGCGTTATCTCTTTGTTCGGTATGAATTTTTCATGCTGTCTCCTACCTACATTATGGTGGTCGTTTACGTTATGTTGACGTTTAATTTCTGCCACTTCACATTTCAGAGATTGGATCGATTCCGAATTCTTTGGCGTTTCAATGTTTAACTTATGGATTTCGTTCTTAAGATATGTTAACTCTCTAAGTAGAGAACTCACATCGATATAGTCAAACGTGATGGGAGGCAGTCTATTGATGTTTAGCACAGCGAATTTGGGCAGAGTATCTGGGTCTGTCTCTCTCAGAATTTTAATAATATCGTTGATATTACGTTTCTTCTTACCTTCGCCCACTCTTCTGGTTTGTGCAGCAGGCACGTAGGTTATTAAGATTGCCTTTGCGGCATCTATTTCGTCTTCCTTGAAGAATTCACAAAGTTGGCACAAACTGACTTCGTCCATAACATCCATTTTCTGCTGGATAAAGGCCAACACCTCGTTCACCACAATTCCACAAGAACATCGCGACGTCTTGTCGTTCATTTTCATGTAATTGTTTTTGTTTTTACTCGTAAAAATAACTTTTATTTATTGATTTCGCGGGACGATAAAATAATACGTGTTGTGTACGCCATCTACCGACCGATCTCATATATATATATATATATATATATATATATATATATATGAGATCGGTCGGTAGATCTATATATATATATATATAAATATATATATATATATATATATATATATATATATATATATATATATATATATATATATATATATATATATATATATATATATATATATATATATATATATATATATCTATAAATACCCAACATTTTGAGTGTGTCCAAATACTTGTTCACGAAATCTGGATTATCTCCAATTACAGGAGTTATTTTCATATTATTTTTTGACATCTCATCAAAGATGAAGAAGAATATGGAAGTCTGGGCATTTACGGGGCTGACGACCGCCATAGGCTGGTTTAAGTGATCACTTTACACACGTGTAACATTCACCAATTCTACCCATTATTGACAACCACACTACTCAAATTTTGGAAAATCTATATATATGAACCAATTTAGAAACCTTGTTCTAAATAAATGTTGTAAATAAATTATCTGGTCAAATTATTAGCTTAAATAATAAAAATGAAAATGGTATTTTCTGGCGTTTCGTAGAATTGGTGAATGTTACATGTGTGTAAAGTGATTACTTAAACCAGCCTATGACGGTCATCAGCCCCGTAAATGCCCAGACTTCCATATTCTTCTTCATCTTTGATGACATTCACAAATTCTACCCATTATTTTCAGGCGTTTCTCATGTGTGTGATTATAATCCAGGATTCGGACCTCACATACCAATATAAGAGTTTCTGCTTAGTAAAAAGCTTCTTTACATCTCACCAATAGATGTCTCTAGTGACGTTCTAGTGATTTAAGAACAAGGTTTCTTAATTGTTTCATATATATTGAACATCCGAGAATTTGAGTAGTTTGGTAGAATTAGTGAATGTTACACAATAAACCAGCCTTTGACGGTCGTTAGCCTCGTAAATGCCCAGACTTCCATATTCTTCTTCATCTTTAATGAGATGTCAAAAAATAATTTGAAAATAACTCCTGTAATTGGAGATAATCCAGATTTTGTGAACAAGTATTTGGACACACTAAAATTGTTGTATATATATATATATATGTATATATATATATATATATATATATATATATATATATATATATATATATATATATATATATATATATATATATATATATATATATATATATATATATATATATATATATATATATATATATATATATATATATATATATATATATATATATATATATATATATATATATATATATATATATATATATATATATATATATATATATATATATATATATATATATATATATATATATATACAGCATTGAGCAACAACATTACACTTTAATAATAGTATTACTATAATCTCCTTAGTTACCACAAAATGACAGGACCATTCTCGAGAGATGACCGCAATATCTCCATACCGGATGACAGTGGAACTGTCAGAGTCTGCCCTCACGCTAAATTAAACTAGGACATATGTCCTCGTCTCTCGTGAAGTTATATACGGCGTCTGATGGCTGGTATACGCACATGAAGGACTTCAAGAATGCATGTGGCTGACCGCCCGGTATTTTCAGAATTGCACCCTAGAGGCCATGGATATAGTGAAAATTGGTCACCTTACCTGGCCACAAATGTTAACATAAAGAACTCTTTACTTTAAGCCGCTAGGACAAATTGTTGATAAAATTAAACAAAGATTTTTAAAATTTCTATAATACATATTTGTTTATATTTTAACCACTTTGTGATTTTCCAATTTATAATTAAATGTCACTTTTTTTTAATCACTTTAAATATTTTATAATAACTTAATTGTTATGTGTACCGGTTTCGAAGCCAACCGCTTCTTTATCAATACTGATTAATACTTGTTAATAACTGTGAATACCGCTAATTTCTTTCCAAAAAATGTGACACGTATTTCGTTGCATTGTCTTTGAAAATGATGCGTCCGTGTTTTTTCTTCATCTTTTGATTTTCTGGAAGTCATATCAATCTTTGAACTTACACAGTTACAGTTTAATTTATATGCCACTATTGTCTAATATTTTGTCCGCCTCCGTAGTGTAATGGTCAGCATGCTCGGCTACCGTTCTGGAGGTCCCGGGTTCGATTCCCAGGGGGATTTAATAAATATAAGTGATTTTTTCACTATAATTTTATTCAATATTACACTGGACTGGTAGGTACCTGAAGTGGAGGGCTGATCACCTTTCCTTCATGTGTAATCGATCGAGATAACACTGCGTTTATATGAAGCAGTGCCCTATGCACCATTGGGGTGCGGTAAGGGTTTTATTATTATTGTCTAATATAATACTTACAATACCTATGATTATTTTGTGATTTAGATTTTTTTTTTGTATAAAATGCTAGTTTTATGGTATTAGAGGATTTTCCGATTATTTAATGTGATGTTTTATTTATATAAATGATTCTTTTCCACATGATTTTAACGTTTTCATTACGCGTATCGGCTGAGTATTTAAGTTTTTTTACGCACCAATATTGGATAGATATTGCCTCAAAGCGACTGCCGAATAAATTAAAAAGATAAATATTTAAATACACTCAGAATTTCGTATATTTTTTCCAAGTTGTTATGTTAAATGTAATGCCTGAAATTAATCCCAAGCAACATATACATAATGTAAATACTTATTTTTTGACATCTCATCAAAGATGAAGAAGAATATGGAAGTCTGGGCATTTACGGGGCTTACGACCGTCATAGGCTGGTTTAAGTGATCACTTTATTACACACGTGTAACATTCACCAATTCTACCCATTATTGACAACCACACTACTCAAATTCTTGGAAATTCTATATATGAACCAATTTAGAAACCTTGTTCATGAATCACTAGAACTTCACTAGAGACATCTATTGGTGAGATATAAAGAAGCTTTTTGAATATGGAAGTCTGGGCATTAATGCCCAGACTTCCATATTCTTCTTCATCTTTGATGAGATGTCAAAAAATAATATGAAAATAACTCCTGTAATTGGAGATAATCCAGATTTTGCGAACAAGTATTTGGACACACTCAAAATGTTGTATGTAAATACTTATCACTCATAAGCAGTGAGACGAGGAAACTTAATATTCCAGCCACAAGGAGTTGACAGCTGAGCGACCTACTTAGTAATGAGATCTGTTTACTGCAATATTATGGACGACTTTCCTCTCATTTCTATTTATTCATCCCCATTTACTCAGATTAATTGCGGTCACGAAACCGTTCACCCTTTGCTCTTTACGAAAAAGCCCCACATCAACTACCATACCAGTTCACAATTAAAAAAATACTTATATTATGTTTTTTCGATGTTTTTTGCTGATACTTTGTGGCACTTTTTATAAACTTGATAAAATAAAACTTAAACTTTGTTTTTACCCACTTTTGTTACGAAATGAAACACAAAATATTTTATATTACAAGTTTATCGTAATTTATTTTTTTATATTTGTTTATTTAATATATTTTCAGAAAATAAAAAATTTCTTTTGTTAAGTTTTTCCGATGTTTTTTGCTGATACTTTGTGGCACTTTTTATAAACTTGATAAAATAAAACTTAAACTTTGTTTTTACCCACTTTTGTTACGAAATGAAACACAAAATATTTTATATTACAAGTTTATCGTAATTTATTTTTTTTATATTTGTTTATTTAATATAGTTTCACAAATAAAAAGTTTCTTTTGTTATGTTTTTTCGATGTTTTTTGCTGATAATTTATGGCACTTTTTAAAATAAAACTTTAACTTGGTTTTTACCCACTTTTGTAACGAAATGATACACAAAATATATTTCATGTTTATTGTTATTTATTATTTATATTTGTTTACTAAATATAGTTTAAAATTATTTTTTTATATATCATCAAAGATGAAGATAAATATGGAAGTCTGGGCATTTACGGGGCTGACGACCGTCATAGGCTGGTTTAAGTGATCACTTTACACTCGTGTAACATTCACCAATGCTACCCATTATTGACAACCACACTTCACAAATTCTTGGAAGTTCTATATATATGAACCAATTTTTAAACATTGTTCTTGAATCACTAGAACTTCACTAGAGACATCTATTGGTGAGATGAAAAAATATAATGTCAAAAAAAATATATGAAAATAACTCCTGTAATTGGAGATAATCCAGATTTTGTGAACTAGTATTTGGACACACTCAAAATGTTGTAAAAAATATGTAATTTAATTCATTTACCTGATATTTCTACTTTTAATATATCGTAATATTAATTACGCTGTTCTCTCCAATAAAGAGACTTTGTTTTTGTGCTTGGAGAGGAACTTACACTCATTTTTTATTCTTATGAATCATATAAAAGTTGTTTTTTGTATTTACAACATTTTGAGTGTGTCCAAATACTTTTAAATAGTCACTAAGACCAGTCTATAACGGTCGTAAGCCTCGTAAATGCCCATACTTTCATATACTTTTTCATCTTTGTTGAGATGTCGGAAAATAAAAATGAAAAAATTTGTCTGTATTTTGTTTCCAATAACATGTCACACATAAATTAGTTTTTTCAGAATTTAAATATCTTTTTTATATCTGTAGGAAGGTTTCTTGAATAACAGTTGGAACTAAAAATATAAGTTATTAAAATAAATGATTTAAAAAAACACTTGTTTTTATACCACATGAGTTTTATTGAAGACTACTAGTTTCAGAAGCTAAACTTCCATCATTCAGGTCTGAATAATAACTCAATAACTCACCGGTATAAAAAAAAGTGTTTTATTTAATCATTGTAACATGTCTTACCACAACGTTAATGCCGAAACAATTAATAAAATATTAATATAAAATTTTCAAATATCAAATATGCAGATAGTTTGTGTCACATAAAAATTAGTTAAACACCGAAGCACTGTATTTTTGGTATTTTTTTTATATTCCGGTTTCGACAAGCATATTGTTGAAACCGGTTGTTAAAAAATTACCATAAACAAGAGTGAGTAAAAACAAAGTTCGAAATTTATTTTATTAAAAAAAAATGCTGGATTGAAATGGGATGCAGATGGCTAGGATAGGGTTATTCTAATTTTTGGTAATTTGGTGAAGACATTTACCATAAAATTTGTAATTTCAGTAGGTACTCAAAACAATTTAAAAAACGTGGCCGATTTTCTAGATTCTACTTGAGTTGTTTAATTGCGATGGCATTCTCTGCGTCCTTACACAACAATAATGACCTTTTTTTGTTGAAAGGATAATGATATTTCGTTCGTCCTTATTGGCCCAGTGCGCAGTAAAGTGAAATTAAACCATAAATCGTCCTTAGTGCTGGAATATTGCTCATCGGATATGAAAAGAAAAATAATATTTTATTAACTCTGACCATATGCTGCCACGCACATACAATCGCCCCGAAATGTAGGAATAAGGGAATCGCACAAAGACGGACTTCTTCGTTAATATTAAGGCTAGTTTACATTAAAGGCGAGTTTACATTGAGTCGGTTTACATCGAGTCAGCTACTGGCGTCAGTACTGGCGCTAAGAACTGACTCATACTGTTTACAAGTAGTCAAAGGTTTTATTTCACGGTATCCACCACGCCATTAAATTCAATGAGGAAAAATCAATTCTCGAAAACGGCAAAAAAAATATTTTACTTCAACAGTGGGTATAATTCTAACTTTAAATATAACTTAATTTAATTGATTCGGCAGTCACTTTGTAGTAAAAATCTATCCATTTCTAATTAATGTTTTACTTAGTAAATACCACTATTTCTTAAAATCACATACGGTGTTTGAAAATGATGCGGAATGCATCGAAACACGCGTCACAGTAGATTTTAAGAAATAGTGGTATTTACTAAGTAAAACATTGATTAAAAATTTAAAAATAACACCTGTTTATTTTTAAAATGTCCAATTTGATTTAAATATATAAGTCGTCCAATTTGGTTAGTAAAACGTTAATTTGAAATAAAAAATCAGCATATAAAAAACGTTAACGTCTGTAAAAAAAAACGTTTGAAAAACGCCAAAGCTAAAACGAAATTTAAAAATCCGCATTCGAGTTTCTCAAATATGAATCCAGATTTAATAAAAGTATTACGTCTTGCAAAGTATGGCACTAATGTTCTAGACTGGCGTTTAGAATTCATCCCTCGCCTTTTGTGGAGTATAAAAGAAAAGATATGTTACTGGTTCTGATTACATAATGTAAAACGTTCTTAGCGGCGATTGAGGATTCCTCATCCCATAATCCGTCTTAGGTCAGTTTTCAAGATTCTCGGACTTCCGGGCGGACGTTAATAGACAGTGCAAAGAAATTAATCTCCATGGATGACTTATATTATAAGAACCGTCAGTCGATTTAATCTTCACATTCGTTTGAAAATGCCATAACTTCATTTTTATTATTTTTTTCATCGGAAAACCAACAGAATATTTAACAAACATAACAAATTCAATATAATTTAAAAAATAACAATCCAATAAGAGGTTTATACTTAAGTAATCTAAAAATAAAAATAAACTGTCACGTACATAAAAGTATAACTATATAATAAACTTACATTACATGTTTTTATCAAAGAATAGAAATTTTATTTATCAACTAGTCAAATATCAACAATATTTCTCTTAAACGTATTAAAAGAAACATTATTGATGTCTATTTCATTAAGCATTACATTGCACGTATCGCAGGCTCGATTTGAAAATGAATTTTGGTAGGACTTGGTCTACATTTTAGGGATTTTAAATAAACTTGGCGAAACAATTGTCAAAAAATTCATTTTTGTGTTTTTTTAAACAAAAAAATACAACTTTATAGACTCAAAAAATCAGTTTGATTCAACATTTATACATAAATTTAAATGGAGTTCTACAAATTTAACGCCAAATCTATAAACAATTATAAGGTGAGATGAATCTTCTGTCCACAATTTTATTAAATTAATTTTCAAAAATCAAACTTCAAATTATAAAACATTGACTTTTTAATTTGAGAGTTGTCCCACCGCATGCCCAGATCAGGTACAGAAGCATCTAGGCTTTAATAAGATTCAGATAAAGTATGTGAAGGAACTCAGGATGAAGAACATTACTGCGTTGTGGAAAATGAAATGAAAAAGGAATTAAGGACAGAAAAGGAATGTTACTCGTAGCAGTTATTTCTGTGTGGATTTTTATGGCTAATGTATTTAACGATAAATGAATTCGGGAATCCATTATAGAAAGAAAAACGGTAATGTGTGTTCACAACACCGATTATGGTATCCGAATTTATAATATACGATTATCCATTAGAAGGTAATATGCGATGGCCTATTACCCTCAGATTCATGACAATATGTGGGGGCCACTGTGTAAGGATAGCATATGGGGGTAGAGTTTAACCTAGCCTGATCTAACAGGGGGATTGAAATCCCCCATATGTATATATTTTATATTATTTCTTCTTTTAGCTTATTTAATACAAACTAATATTAACACTTAATTTACATCATATATATATTTACACCTTCTTACAGTAAACAAAACATGGATACACAATATTTTGAGTGAGTCCAAATATTTCTTCACAAATCTGGATTGTCTCCAATTATTGGAGTTTTTTTCATATTATTTTTTGACATCTCATCAAAGATGAAGAAGAATATGGGCTGGTTTAAGTGATCACTTTACACACGTGTAACATTCACCAATTCTACTCATTATTGACAACCACACTACTTAAATTCTTGAAAGTTCTATAAATAAGAACTATATAGAACTTCCATTCATGAAAGCTCTTTATAGTTCTGAACTGTTCTATATAGTTCTGAATTCTGTTCTATATAGTTTGAACTTCCGTTCATTCCCACTCAGTCGCTCAGCTGCATAACGGCGGGTCGGCATGGACGTAGTGTCCCTATGACTCAGTTGGGGCCGAGTTGGTACTTGCCGCGAGCTGTGTACTACGATTTCCATACAAATATGAACTAGGGTCTTTTGGTACCCCCTTCGGATCACATGTCATTTTTGGATGATCATTAGGGTAATAGTAGCTTCATTAGTATCGTTTGTAATGTATGTACTAGTGATTGCCAACCCGCTGTGTGAGAAAACAAACTATCATTTATATTAATAAAACTGTAATCTCTCTCGACTTAATAACTAACTAACTAGCTAATCATAACGCTGCTTCCCCGTAGAGGTAGGCAGAGAGAATAAAATGCCATGCCAATCTGTCTTTGTATGTTTGCAAAGACATCTTCGCCTATTCATCGATTATTCCAAACTCCTGACCAATTAACGTTCAATTATTTAAAATACTTGATTATGCCAAGTTTTCTTCGGTCTTCTTCTACACCTTTTTACAACGAGCATTTATTTTTTTACGGTTCTTTCTTCACTCATTCGTACCACAAGCCCAAACCATCTCAACACGCCTTTCTTAATTTTATCGATAATGTTTATCTCACTCTTGCATTATTTCCTTATATCACCATTTACACATCTAGTATGTTTAATACATAATTTTGAGGCGCGTTCGTCTAAGAGATCGCATTTCACCAGAACTCACCTTTTTTTTCATTTTTTTTTTCAATTTATTCAACAACAACAAAAAAATAATATATACATAACAAACAATATTCAAGGCGTATTTATTAAAAGTAAGCAAAAAGACTCAAAGGTGTAGAAGAATCCCGCTTCGGAAAACTCCTTCGGACACATGGAACAGATCAATATCCAATGTGATATTGTTCAACATAGCGGTACTTACTTCCATCCGCGTTTTGCCAAATTCATGCTTCACTTTTATGCATTATGGTTGGAACCAAGACTCCGTTGTGCAGTGCCAGTTTAGCTTTCGCTGGTAAATTTACTTGTTAAAACAATATGGTACACCACTTAAATTAAATACAGGGGCAGGAGAAGAATATGAACGTATTTAATCAAGATACGGCTACTACCCTTTGCAGTTAAAAGGGTGCTTTTTCGTATTATGATATCGTTATCTAGGTCGTTCCTGAGGGATATTCAGGAATATAAAAACAGGAGAGAATGGTTATGTTTTTGGAAAGCGATAAGGGATAAGAGATTTTTATTTAAATTTATTTTTTAAGTGGGTGTTGCATTTATTATTTACCTTGCTTATTATGTCCGCCTCCGTAGTGTAATGGTCAGCATGCTCGGCTAGCGTTCTGGAGGTCCCGGGTTCGATTCCCAGGGGGGGTTTAATAAATGTAAGTGATTTTTTCACTCTAATATTTATTCAATATTACACTGGACTGGTACCTGAAGTGGAGGGCTGATCACCTTTCCGTCATGTGTAAACGATCGAGATAACACTGCGTTTATATGAAGCAGTGCTCTATGCACCATCGGGGTGCGGTAAGGGTTTTATTATTATTATTATCTACAAGGTTTATTTGTTAGATCATTCAGTGGATTTTTGTTTTTCTAAGTAAAAAAATATGTTTTATTAAAATTTGTGTCAGCAACAGGAGAGAAAATCTGGTGGTGTCTTTTTAAGAAAATATGACAAGACGAATAAGACAAAAAAATGAGCTTTGTGACGAATCTTGATTGAAAAAATATATTGAATCAATTGTGTCTTTTGTATTGTTGTATCTTTTGTATTATATTTAGGGATCAACCTTATTCATTTAGTATTAACTATACATATCCACTATCATTTTTATAACCCTTATCCGCACCCAATGGTGCATAGGGCACTGCATCGAATTGACGCAGTGCTATCTTGATCATTACTTACACGAAGGCAAGGTGATCACTCTTGCGCTTCAGGAACCAGTCCAGGGTAATATTAAATAAATATAACAGTGTAAAATCACTAATATTTATTTTCACCCCCCCCCCCTGGGAATCGAACCCGGAACCTCCAGCACGGTAGCTAAACACGCTGACCATTACACCATGGAGGCGGACGAACTATCATTTTTAAGACAAATAAACTAAATATGCTTTAAATCCTTGTATATAATGAGAATTTTTCTAACGCATCTAATAAATATACATATTTTTTATTTATATTTGAGGCACTAACATTGTGATTTTCCATTTTAAGTAAAATGTAACTTCCTTTTAAAATCACTCTAAATATTTTATTATAACTTAATTACAATGTCTACCGGTTTCGAAGCTAACCGATTCTTTATCGAGACTAATTAATACTCGTATTAAAAATTCAAAATATTTTGGCCGCTAGGCAAAAGAGCTTGGGTAGATCTCAAGTGGCTTTATTTTTTGTATTGATTAGCAGTCACAGTCAAAAGGGATCACTCAACATCCCTGATCAACACAAAAAATGCACAATTTTTTTGTGTTGATTAGCTCTGTGACTGCTAGTCAACGCAAAAAATAAAGCCACTTGAGATCTACCCAAGCTCTTTTGCCTAGCGGCCAAAATATGTTGTATTTTGATTAGTAGATAGTGTTTTAGTATTAATCAGTCTTGATGAAAAAAAGCGGTTAGCTTCGAAACTGGTAGATATTATAATTCATTTATAATAAAATATTACTTGTGATTTTAAAACAAAATTACATTTTAATTATGTATTTTTTTTAAATAAATGTCTCCTTGCTACTGCCCTTTGGAACATATCGTAGTCGCACAGGAGAAAGTGACCAACTACCAAAACGTAAAATGTTCAAGGGGCCATTTAAGTCACTATTGCTTGGCAAGAAAATAAACACCAATGCAGTTAGTCATTTTCAACTAGTCAATATGTTATACTTCCAAGTTTAAAATCCTTTGGGATTTTTTCAGGGCTATATTTAGCTAGTAAAATACCAAATAGTCAATGATCACGTTTTTGTAAAACAATGCACTTGGTCACTTTCTCCTGTATGACTACGATATTTGCATTGCTGACAGTTTCGGTCCATGGAATTTGTAGCATTCTACGATGTGTAGCCACATTTAGAATTTTTGTTTTAATGTATAGGATTGTGATTTGTTTAGAAGCAAAACAAATTATCTTTTAAAACACATTCATCACCCACCCACAAGCAGTTTGCCAAAATAACAAGTCGAAAATAAGAAAGTTCGCAGTCCTGACACTCGCAGTGCTTAATTCTGCTGTTCACTTCTTGCCACGAGTATTTACCGCTTCAAACTTTATAATTTAATGAAGGCGACTTTATATTGTACGTGTATTGTATATTGTAATTCAGAACAGTGTATTGTTCATTCAAAACAGAAACTTGCAAGCAAACAAAGGATTCAATGCAATAAGTAGGTACGAATTTTTTTTTATATAATTTAAATAGGAGCTCTTTTTTTACATTTTTTGACATCTCAGCGTGGATGAAGAAGAATATGGAAATCTTTGTATTTACATGGCTTATGACCGCTCATAGGCTGGTTGAGTGAGTGGAAACTTTTTTTCACAGATTTTTAACTGATTTTTCGATGTTTTAGGAAAAAAAAATTTGATCCAAAAAGCGTGCCGAATCCCTTATTTTAATAAAATTGCAAATAAATATATATTTATATATATATATATATATATATATATATATATATATATATATATATATATATATATATATATATATATATATATATATATATATATATATATATATATATATATATATATATATATATATATATATATATATATATATATATATATATATATATATATATATATATATATATATATATATATATATATATATATATATATATATATATATATATATATATATATATATATATATATATATATATATATATATATATATATATATATATATATATATATATATATATATATATATATATATATATACAGTATCTACTCAATGAATTAGGGCCACGCAGAATTTCGCGCATTTTCTCAATTCAAACAGGAAAAACTCAGAGAAAACCTTGAATAAAACAACATTGAATTTTATTTACACATGAACACTTTATTACGCTTAAATTATGCATATATTTTCATATAAATATAGATAGTATTTAGTATTTCCACCTTTGGCAGAAATAACTGCCTCAATTCTTTTTGGCATACTTAAAATGCACTGTTTTATCATTTTTTTATTTCTTCGTCTTCTGACCAAATTTTTTGAATATTTTTTTTAGACAGTCTACTGTCGGATTTGGAAATGAGTATACCTTATTTTTTAACATGCTCCATACGTTTTCTATAGGATTAAGGTCCGGAGAATTTCCAGGCCAGGGGAGCAAAGGCAGATTTTTGTTAGACAAAAATTTTATTATTGATTTAGCCCGGTGGCAAGGTGCCCCATCCTGCATGAAGGTGTATGGACCTTCTGTTGGGTCGAGTGTATGGTAGAAGGGCAATAAAATTCGTTCGAGGACCTGCTTATAGGAATTTTGGTTCATTGTTCCTTCCACGAAAAACAACGGCCCAGGTAAATTGTTAATAATACATGACCATATCATTGTTGCAGGGGGGTGTTTGATAACTTTTACCACACAGGCCTCATTGTAACGTTCCATTGGTGTTCTCCTGACGAATCGACGGCTCTCTGTCACGGCTTCTAACCGGCACTCATCACTAAAGATGACCTAAAATATAAAAATTTAAGTTTAATTCAAATATATAAGTTTATTTACTAAAATGATATGTTGAAAATTCAATTTAAATAAATACCTTTTTCCAATCATCTACCGAGTAATTTCGATGTAGCCTGGCCCATTTTAATCGATCCGCTTTCATTCGTGGTGTCAATTTTGGTACTTTTACAGGGCGCCTGCATTTCAGATTTATTTCGTAAAGACGTCGCCTCAGTGTTGATACCGATATATTTATACCCTCTTCTTCCAATTTTATTTTTAACGTTTTTGCTGATGCACTACGGTTTTCTAAGGCACTTTGAACGATTTTTCGATCAGTCCTCGGTGTTGTTTTTCTAATCCTACGACAGTTCTTTCGCCGATTGCTGGTGGCGGGTGACTGATTTTTTATTGATTTTGAAATTCTGTCCACTGTTTGACGAGAAACGTTTTCTTTTTTTGAAATTTCTCTATTAGATAGTATTCCTAATTTCAGTAGCACTATAACACTAGACTTTTTTTCCTCAGAAATGTCTTTACTTTTTCCCATTTTGCCCTTTTCAAAAAAAACACTTGTGTTTACAAAACAAAATTATACTTTATGAACTAAAATTAAAAATTAAGTTTTTTTCACAAGACACGATAACTATATAACCTCTCTGAACAAAACAACAACCAGAACTCAAGAAACTTCACTAATAAATGAGATAGGACTATTTTTTGAACTTTCAACTATCTGTTTACCTGTGCTAATTAGGGACCTTTCTCAGAAAAAGGGTTTGAAATTTTGTAAAGGCTTAAATAATCCAGGTATATTTTACATATTATTGAAGGTAATATACATGATATTAGATGTCAATAGAAAACTTAAAGTATTTATGTAAAATAAATATAATAATCCAAAAGATTTCAGAGTATTCAAAAAAATAATTGGTGGCCCTAATTCATTGAGTAGATACTGTATATATATATATACATATATTTATATTTAAATTTATACATATTTAAATCTATGTTTGGTTGAAAGCCTATTTTCTATGTTTAATTTTTCCTACAGAAACTTAATTACTCGATGAAAGTACATGTACGTTTTCAGGAGCTTTAATCACTTAGGTGCATATGTGTATGTATGTATATAAGGGATCTTCTGCTTCGAGAGACGTAACTTAATAACCCGTCAAACAATCCGTGGAATAAATCCGTTAATTCTAGATTTAACTATAATTTATGTCAACTATTAATAAAATCTTAATATTAAGAACAGGCTGTTAATTTACAACATTTTTAGTGTGTCCAAATACTTGTTCACAAAATCTGGATTATCTCCAATTACAGGAGTTATTTTCATATTATTTTTTGACATCTCATCAAAGATGAAGAAGAATATGGAAGTCTGGGCATTTACGGGGCTGACGACCGTCATAGGCTGGTTTAAGTGATCACTTTACACACGTGTAACATTCACCAATTCTACCAAAAAAAAAAAAAAAATAATAATAATAATAACAATAATAATAATAATACAGGCTGTTAATCATTTAATATCCGGAGATTCGTATGTATTGGTAAACTTTCAGAGATTATTAAGTGTTTATCGTTGTATATTTTGGGATGATAGAGTTCAAAATAAAGTTGTTTAAAAATACATAGAAAAAAGAGAGAAGATTTTTTATTCAAGAAATTAAAGCTAGATTACTTTGTAATTTTTATGAGGAGAGAAATATGAAATAATAAGTATTATATATCAAGGCTATGTGGATGGTAAACGCAGCATAGAAAGAAGTATATCCTGGCTTAAAAACTCCATAGACTGATCCTATTGTATGACTAAGACATTATTTACAGCGGCTGCAGACAAAGCGATAATAACCACGATCACCAACCTTTTTTCAAAGTAATATGAAAATTAAGTTACATAGAAAAAAGATAAAAAACTATGGGAGAAAAGTATTGAAAAGTTTTTTCTATATTCGTATATACTAAGGTGGCGGAAGATATATTTCTGTTAATATTAGTATTAGTATATATATATATATATATATATTTATATATATATATATATATATTTATATATTTTTATATATATATATATATATATATATATATATATATATATATATATATATATATATATATATATATATATATATATATATATATATATATGTAAGTTGTTATTTTGTTGAACTAATTTATTAAACTTATTAATATATCTTGAAAAAAAACATCAATTATATTTATTTATTTACAAATAAATCCCAAATATATAAAAATAATTTTAAAACACCCCAATGCAACACAAAACAGTACCAATAAAATTAAATAATATACCATACATAACAAACTTATAAAAAATATTTTTTAAAAAAAACATAAAACAGTGTAAAAAATATACTTTATGAATTTAATAAAAAGAAAAATTAGAATAGTTAATTTCAGTTAAGACGTTCGTTAAACCAAATTTCAGGATATCGAATATAGAGGAGATAAACATATTTCTATTAAACAAACTATTGACATAAATTATTTCCATTTCGCCAAATGGGTGACGCTTTCCCCATCGATATAATATTCCTTATTTAGGGGTGGATTAATAACATCATTACTTTACCCTGATCTATAGGAGATAAGCCGATTGAAGGCTTCAGAAGAATAATTCCTTTTGAAGACATTATTTAGTATCCATTTTGGATCAAATTAATTGGACGATAACTCATTGTTGACACTGGCATTATCAAGAGACTGGATCCACAAATAAACAATCCAATCCACAATATACTTGTTTATTTGGAGAAAGACTCAATAAACTTGAAATGAAGTTTCTTTGTTATTTCAAAACAACACAAGTATTTTGATTCTAATATTATAAAACATATTTTTATTACAATTGAAATGTAACTTTGTTTTAAAATCACTATAAATATATTATTATAACTTAATTATAATCCACAATATACTTGTTTATTTGGAGAAAGACTCAATAAACTTGAAGTGAAGTTTCTTTGTTATTTCAAAGCAACACAAGTATTTTGATTCTAATATTATAAAACATATTTTTATTTTAATTGAAATGTTACTTTTTTTTCAAATCACTATAATTATTTGATTATAACTTAATTATAATGTCTACCGGTTTCGAAGCTAACCGCTTCTTCATCAAGACTGATTTATACAATAAGATACGTATTTTTATTAGTTTTAATTACATTTTTTTAAGGAATAACCTGCCAAGTCTCAACTTTAGGAGACTTGTCTGCAGATAGGATAGTAACGATATGAAGATAAATGTCAATAATATATAAAAAATATCCAGACCAATTGAATATAAATATTTTCCAATTAATATTGTAATTGATGGGAATCGAAGCCGAACTTCCAGTTTCATAG
Organism: Brachycentrus maculatus; assembly: GCF_059751285.1. Taxonomy (NCBI): domain Eukaryota; kingdom Metazoa; phylum Arthropoda; class Insecta; order Trichoptera; family Brachycentridae; genus Brachycentrus; species Brachycentrus maculatus. The sequence continues at coordinate 19,230 of NW_028282065.1, forward strand.
GAAGAATAGCAAATGTTTCACGTGCATAAAATGATCACGATGAAACCAGCCTATAACAGGTTGTAAGACCTGTAAATACCCAGACTTCCATATTCTTCACCATCCATGTTAAGACGACAAAATATAAAAAATATATTTTTTTTTTTTTAAATCGCGAAAAAATTCTAATGACCTAGCATAACATGATAAAACATATTCCTAAAGGTCAGAAATTTGACGTTGAAATATTATGTTAATTTCAAGAATTTCGCAATTCGATTACATAAAGGCGAAAAATTATATCAAGTATTTTATTTTACGCAGGAACTCGAAGGCTATTGTTATAAAATGCTGAATATTGCTTTGAAGTCACGCCTCCTCTGTCGACACTTTAATTATTTGCCCGCTTGACATATTTTGTTTGCCCTTTTCTATAGAAGGGCAAATAAAAAATGCCTCTCTATAGAGGCGTTGAAATTATCGAGAATAAAGGGAAACAATCATATGAAAAAAATCATTAATTCATTCGGCAGTCACTTTGTGATAAATTTTATCGAAATTTAATTTAAACTTACTAAAAAATTGTCTAACCATCATGCCGCGTCTCCGCAGGGGTAGGCAGAGAGAATAAAACGCCACACCAATCTGTCTTTGTAAACAATCTTCGCCTCTTACACATTCGTGCATCTCCTCATACACAGCCGCCGATTATGTCGACTGCTGACCTGACCGCTTTCAAGTATGTAAAATATTTGGTCGTGCCAAGTTTTCCTCGGTCTTCTTCTGTTTCTATTGCATTTTTACTTGTTTTACTCCTCCGATTTACATGCTAAACCATCTCAACACACCATTTTATCAATAATGCTTATCGCAGCCTTGCATTACGAGTATTTCCTTATATCACCATTGGTACGTCTATTATACATTGTTTTGCTGCATATTCGTCTGAGAGAACGCATTTTAACCGTACTCAGTCTTTCATCCTTCTTTTGCCAACTCAATGTTTCACTTCTGTACATAACTATCATATATCGTTTTATTTTATTTTACTTATTTTATAATTATTTTTTTTTATTATATAACACATTTCCAATAATGTGTAACAAAAAACAGGTAATTGTTACATTCCATTTATAAAATTTCACATATCGCTCACTCCTTACAACGTCACATACCAAAAAACTTTTGAAAGTTTAAAAATTAGTCAAGCTTAGTCAAGCTGGAATTGAGATATATTATTGTTTTTATTATTTTATTATTATAAATTATATAATACTTTGTCCGCCTCCGCAGTGTAATGGTCAGCATGCTCGCCTACCGTTCTGGAGGTCCCGGGTTCGATTCCCAGGGGGGTTTAATAAATATAAGTGATTTTTTCACTCTAATATTTATTCAATATTAAACTGGACTGGTACCTGAAGTGGAGGGCTGAACACTTTCCTTCATGTGTAATCGATCGAGATAACACTGCGTTTATATGAAGCAGTGCCCTATGCACCATTGGGGTGCGGTAAGGGATTTATTATATTATTTTATTATTATAAATGTAGATCACATCCGCTAATTTTCTTCATCGAATCCTGGACCTTTATCTTAAAGTCAAACGAACTAAGCATGACACTGCGAATGTGTTAGATTCTCTTTTATTGTTGTTTTATCAAGAATTATAATTCTTGCGAAAATTCTTAATTTTGAGCATTATTTTTTTTGTTTTCGTTCACTCCCCAAAATCCCATGGGTTATCAAAAATTTGATAATTAACTTAATAACCTTGTCTTAAAAACGAAATAAACTCAAACGTCTGTTTAATCTTTTCACAACGAAAATTTTTCAAATAATGGTATTTAACTCCTCCACACTTTATCGCATACATTAAAAAAAACTCGGTTACCAAATTTCAGAACTACATTTCAGGCCTGTGGGAACAATTTCAAACGAAATTTAATATCAGCTTTCTGAAATGTAATTGATGTACATTTTAAATCAGATTGTATTACATGTTTAAAAAAATACTTGAAAGTTAAAATTTCTTAAAAAAAAGTTAATTTAAGTCTGTATGCAAAGGCTTAAGATATTTTATATTCGTTATTTATTTAAGAAAAAACATATTATTCCTTCTTTAAACACTCATTTTTTATATCTCTATTACAGGCCTGTTGAGATGGTTTGGACATGTGGAACGAATGAGTGAGGAAATAACAGTTGAACGAATTTATTATGTGAATGTAGTTGTAAGTAGGAGCAAAGCAAGACCGAGAAAAACATTGCATGATCAAGTGTTTCAAATCCTTGTTAGATAGGAAAACGGAATACCTAAAATCTGGTGGTGTCAAAAGTCTGCGTAATTGGAGAGCATGTATGACTAGATGTATAGATGTGAAGGAGGCGAGGAGTGTATGTCAGGACAGAAGAGTGTGGCGTTCCATCCTCTCTGCCTACCTCTGCGGGGAAACGGCATAATGATTGTAGTAGTAGTAGTAGTAGTAGTATGTGTGAAGAGTTGAAGATGTAGAAAAGGCGAAGTTTGTTTGCCAAGATAGAGTAGTTAGACATTGGATTATCTCTGCCTACCCCTACGGAAAAACCTTTAAATAAAAGCCCATCGAGTTATTAATTTACAAGAAAATTACAAAAAAAACACAATTTTATATATTTAATTAATACCAGAAATATTAATACATAAATATACGTATGTATATGTGTGTGTATATATATATGTATACATATATATATATATATATATATATATATATATATATATATATATATATATATATATATATATATATATATATATATATATATATATATATATATATATATATATATATATATATATATATATATATATATATATATATATATATATATATATATATATATATATATATATATATATATATATATATATATATATATATATATACATATAAATATATATATATATATATATATATTTATATATATATATATATATATATATATATATATATATATATATATATATATATATATATATATATATATATATATAAATATATATTTACAACATTTTGAGTGTGTCCAAATACTTGTTCACAAAATCTGGATTATCTCCAATTACAGGAGTTATTTTCATATTACTTTTTGACATCTCATCGAAGATGAAGAAGAATATGGAATTTGAGTAGTGTGGTCGTCAATAATGGGTAGAATTGGTGAATGTTACACGTGTGTAAAGTGATCACTTAAACCAGCCTATGACGATCGTCAGCCGCGTAAATGCCCAGACTTCCATATTCTTCTTCATCTTTGATTAGATGTCAGATATATATATATATATATATATATATATATATATATATATATATATATATATATATATATATATATATATATATATATATATATATATATATATATATTTATATTTATATATATGTATATATGTATATATATGTATATATATATATATAAATTATATATATATATATATATATATATATATATATATATACATATATATATATATATATATATATATATATATATATACATATATATATATATATATATATATATATATATATATATATATATATATATATATATATATATATATATATATACACATATAAAACAAAAATATTTATGAGCAATAATAGACAAAGTAGGTCAATGTACGAGGTTATCGACACTAGACATCGTTATATTTTAAATCCTTTACTAATACTTTTCCTCGAACACCTCTCCATTCAATTTCGAAAAAATATTAATTTCTCCCTATACAAACCGAAATCATGGGAAATTAGAGGAAACGAAGATATGAAAGTCAAAGCCTTCGAAAAACGCTTATGAACATCCTCGCGAGCCTCTTTTTTGTGTAATGTCCTTACAGACCTACCCCAATTTTGCTTTCCTGACAATAATTTCTTAAAGAAACTCATTTTATACCCAGCAAAGCTTCTTCATATTTTTTTTGAAAAGCTTTTTTTGACAAAGTGTACGAAAATTTCATTTTAAGTATACTTTTTACATAAATTGGAACGAGAACGGTAACGACTTAAATTATTTATTTAAAAATATACGAAACAGCCATTAAAACGACTCTGCAAACAATTTACGTTTTGACTGTGTTATGGGTAGTAAATAGAATAAAGCAATCGAGAAAAATCTCCCATAAGAATCTAAAAAAATACAAAAGAATGTTATGTTACATCGTCAGTGGAGATTTTGAATTATGTGAGGATAAAAATACAAAAATGAGCGTCAAATACCATTTTTAAATAACTCCTTATTTTCAATAAACTTTTTTAGTTTTTTAAACAGTCGTGCTTGTATTTTCTATCTTTTTAATTTCACCAGTAAAGTGTGGCCGGATACAGCTAGTATTTAAATATAAATATAATTCTTACACTCTTTTACATTTCAATTTCGGAAGAGGAAACCTGTAATTGAACTAAAAATTATATTGTATTGTAAAATGTTTATTTATTGACTTTGTGGAATAACAAAACGATAGATAGTAGGTTAGACAAGATTTTATACACAACAAGGCAGGCAACCATGATTTATTAAAAAAATTCTGACAAAATAATTTTTTCATGTAAACGAGACGATGGAGACGATTACCCTGCCTTGTTGTGTATAAAACATAGATTTTTCCACCCTCTCATCAATCTGATGATGTCGATAACGACGAAAACCGGTCACTGATCAAATAAAAATATATGTGGAAAAAACTATAGTTGCAATTATAAAATGGTCATTTTATTATGTTAAATGCAATTTCACCAAGAAATTTCAGAACAAAACTTAATTTTGCTGTTAAATTAAGTTTTGAACTGACTTCTTGGTGCAATAATAGGGTGCTGATACTATTATTTCTTTCAATGTTTTTTTTTATATATTAAATTGGTAAATTCTGTAGAATTACTAATCTCATTTTGATTAGTAACGATGATAAATGTTCAAAGTAATCTACGAAACTCGTAACGTTTGGATTTGGGACGTTTTTGAAATATACGAGACGTGTATTTCAACTATTTCTGAACAGCCTAATGAGAAAATTTGATCCTTTTGAGAGTATATTTGCTTTTATCACCGTACACAGTTTTGATTGTGGACCTCTTGTATCGCGTCCTGTTCCCCATCCTTTATGGCGTCCTTTGTCCTTTGGTCGAGTAATGAGAAAGACTACTGCCGCTTTATATGATATGGAACTCAGCGCCAGACTTGTCCAACTCAAAAATATATATTTTTTTAAATATATGTAAAGCACGGCATTTGAAATGAACATTATTAAGGGGGAATTTGCAGTTGCAATTCAAATTCAAAACGCGGACGACTGCTAAAGAGGTTGGTATTGCTTTTTTGAGCATTTTTTCAAAAATTTATAGTACAATTTGACTTTTAAATTTTTTTTTACATTAGTTTAACTCATTACCTTTCAATAACTCTTTTCTTCTTAAATCCATTTATTAATTTCAAATAAAAATTATTTTTTCAATACAAAAACGATATTATAAATAAAACATTCAATTACGTCAAATGTCACCTAGGTTCAAAGAAAATTGACTTATGATTTATCGTATACTGGGCCTTAGTTGATGAAATCTTTGACATTTCAATAAACTTGTTGCATACGGTATGATCAATGGTACAGTACTAATAAAACCTTTCAGAGATAGGTGGACATGTATGTTTATCTTAGAGACAAACATGATATTTACATTAGATATATTTAAATAAAATTTATGGAATATTATTATTCAATTAAAGATTCTTAATGTTATTTCTTCATGTACTTCCATTCTTTATATGAAGCGCTCTTGGGGTAATATTTTGCGGAAATTACACTTTTTAAATTTTATAAAATAATTATGGTTATTCATATCTCAATCAGATGAAATGGCACTTTTTAAATTATACAAAATTATTATGGTTATTCAGATCTCCCTAAGGGTTGAAATCTAGTGCTTGATCATCTTATTTTGTCTCAACCTGTGGATTGGTCTGCAGCAACAAATGACACCTTCGCCACTCAAGTCTATAATAGTGCTGGATATAAAAAAAAATAACTTGAAAATAAATACGGTTCAACTGTGAGTTGGACATCTTTGGTGCCGAGCCACATATGGAGTCCTGTCCACCGTATAGTTGCGTCATTATTCCGAATGTATAACATCCTCTACCTGTAACAAAACAAGAGCACTTCACGACTCACTTTTTATCGCATATTATTGTGTTCTGTCGCGCGTAAACTAACTGTCATGTTCCGACGATACCGTAGCACAAACAATTCTTTGTGAAATTCGTTTTTATTATTTCATTTTAGTCGACAAATTTATGGCGACATATATAGCGGAATAACTGGAGTGACCTCATAATTTGAGGCGGTAAAAATGGTCCATTTTAACGACCACCTAATTTTATAAAATTCATAATCATAAGGGGATATTCGCAAACACAGAATTCAATCACTGTCCGACTACCGGAGAGGTCACACGTCTTTTCACATCAGATTATTTTAAAGAATGTATTTTGGATATTTTTTTGTATCTCAGAATATACATATATAGGGGGAAATTTTTTTTTTAAATAACTCTCTGCCTTTCAAAAACTCTTTTCTTGTCAAAATCAAATATTTATTTCGAACTAAATCTTATTTTTTAAAACTTTATAAAATTAAACAACTTTGTTTTAACCACTTTTTTATTGTAAGTACACCTTAACCTACCGTTTTCGACAAGGACCTTGTTATCATCAGGGTTTATTAAATTCTAAAACATTAAAGAAATTAAAATACTCATAGTTAATTACATTCCCTTACCAAAAACTTCCACTCACTCCGTAAAAAATCCTAAATGCCATTTTTATTGTGCATTGCTTAGCAACTACAAATAACAACTACTTATTTTCTCATTGCAAAAATGGTGTTTTAAAAAGAAAAAAAAACAATTACGTAAAATGATACCTAGATTTAGAGAAGATTAAGTTGCGACTCAGCGATTAGTTGTCATTAATGCAACTCATAATATTATACATATTTTTTTTCTTTACTTATTAGAATTAACTATTCGCAAAATATTTATAATGAGCTGTATACATTAAAAAAAAATATTAGTATCTTTAATATTCCTCGTTGTTTGAAAAATAAATATGCAGCTGCAGCTGTCTAGTTTACAAACGTCAAATTTGATTGACAAATTGAAAAATCATAATTTCTTTCTGTAGGGTGATTACTTTTGCGCCACCTGTATAACAAGTATAAATTGAATCTTCATACGTTACCTTACAAACAAGTATACCAACACAAAGTACTTTAAAATGAAAAATCGAAGACAAATAAAATGTGCCCAATTGACACCCTAAATCTTCACGTTTATGTCAAAATTTATTGACAAACAGGGTTTGTCGTAAAGTCGGGATAGCAGGAAAGGACCTCTCCCGGAAAATGTCCTAAATAATAATACAATACTGGACAAGGGTGGAAGGAGAAGTACCCAGGGATAGTTTTAACTTCTGCTCGACTGATATTATAAACGAGTATTCGCATTAATTTTTGGGGCGTAAAGCGTTATAATTTAACTTTTGGGTAGGTATCGAAGGGTAGCTAGAAACCAACGTTTGTGGTCCGGTTTGTGGATTTGTGGTTAATTACCGTCACGTGAATAATAGTCGGAAATGGAGAATTGAGAATTATTATGGTGGAGATCCTTACCAAAACGTTACATTTTCATTATAAATTATTTTAAGTTATCAGGAATTCCAGCTTGTAAAATTGTTACGTTTTGGTGCGATTTAATGATTTCATATGAGAGGATTGGTCACGTTTTATCGCAACTCTAATTAACATTTCGATAGAATACAGTAAACAGGACAGTTTTGCATTTAAAGGATTTTTGTGCAATATTGGATATGTTACTTTTTGGTGAGGACCTCCACAAATGGTGTTTTACTTACGTTTCGCTTTTGTGTAATGGTTTGCACTATTTGCAAAAGCATCTGCCACATATTACGATATCTGGGTAAAATTTAGCGAATTTCCAATATATTTTTTCATAAGTGTAAAAATAATATTTGAATTTACAAATTATTGGTATTGTGGATCTAAGCCCATCTTTTTGCTGGACAATTTTTCACTGTCACAATTTTCGTGTCTTCAAAATCTTCAATTTTCTAATGTTTTCGCCGATCGATTTGAAATTTCTTCATATCTTTGCATTACGCGAAGTATAGCTTTCAATATACGAGTATTTTTATATACCTTGACCCATCTGTTGAACTTAACACACGGAAGACATCCTGCTTCTTGATAGCTGCCGTCACCTAGCCTTTTGCAATGTTTTCGACTGCATTGTTTCAAAGATTTTTAATTTAATATTTTTTCCTCTAGTGTCACAATCGGTGTATAATTTTTTTCGAAGATATAAGATTTTGAACTAACGAATATTTTTATACGAATGTGAGCTCAAATGATGTATGATACTTATTTTAAAAACATACATTTTTCGCATAAAAAACTAATAAAGTAACATTTAAGTTTTGAAAAGCTAACAACAGTCGGTTGGGTGAAGTTAATTGTGAATTGTAACTACGTACATATTTGAACACATGCTTCTGGTAATATATTCACATAGATTCATTTAAAACGAGTTGGGAACACATTCTGCAGAAAATATAAATGCTTTTAATGTGCAAAAAATGTCACCGTTATACCCTGAAGCAGCGGTTGTCAAAGTGTGATCCACGGAGCTTTGAGGCTCCGCCGCAAAAGCAGCATAAATGTCGAGGAAAGCTATGGATCTTTTTAGGAATAACGTCACTTTACACACGTGTGATAATCACCAATTCTACCCATAATTGACAACCACACTAATCAAAAGCTTTAAACTCCTTGATACATTGATCAATCTCGGAACACAATAAACTTTTGTTCACAGTAAGCTCACAAGTCCACAATAAGCTCACAAGCTTATAAGTTCACAATAAGCAGAGACTCTTTTATCTTAATGTAAGCTCCGAACCGCGAATTATATTTAACATACTGAGAACCGCCTGAAAACATGATTCAATTTTTTTAAGTAGCTTTTAATTTGTAACCTGTAAATACCTAGACCATCATATTCTTTTTTTAATTAAAACACGTGCACAATAGATTTTAAGAAATAGTGATATGTACCAAATAATTTTTTTTAAAAAACGGTGTGTTTTGTTTATTGTGTTGCTTTGAATACTGTTAAAAGCAAGTAGTGTATAATGCATGTATATATTTTATTTGATTTTGTTTAAAGATTATTATCAAATATTATAACCTGATTAGGCACAAAATAACACAAAACCTGATTAGGCACATTTCAAACCTCCGTAAAATGTTTTATTTATTGATTCGGCATTAACTTTGTGGAATGACATGATTATTTTATTATAATTAAACACTTGAATAAACCACTTTAACGAGTTTTATTTATATTTACGACTAGTTTCGAAAACGACAGATGTTTTCATCTTCTGGTACAAATGAAAACATTAAGTTAAACATTAACAAGTTTTAATTTGTACTAGAAGATGAAAACACCTGTCGTTTTCGAAACTAGTCGTAAATATAAATAAAACTCATTAAAGTGGTTTATTCAAGTGTTTAATTTTAATAAAACAATCATGTCATTCCACAAAGTTAATGCCGAATCAATTAATAATACTCTTTAAAACATTTTACGGAGGTTTGAAATGACCCAAATCAGTGGTTTATTCAAGTGTTTAATTTTAATAAAATGTTTTGAAGAGGTTACGTCGCGAAAAAAGTTTGAGAACCGGAGCTCTTAAATATAACAGCCATGGTTTTTGTCGTGTGAAAAGCAGTTTCAAGCATTTCCCATTAACAATTCTTCACGGATTAGGGTGTCCCTAGTTTTATATAATTTCGTAATCACAGTTCCTGAATTATTTATTGTTTCGGCATTAACTTTGTGGTAAGACATGTTACAATAATTAAAGAAAACACTTCGTTTTTTACCACTTGAGTTTAATTATAGACTACATGTTTCTGAATGATGGAAGTTTAGCTTCTGAAACATGTAGTCTATAATTAAACTCAAGTGGTAAAAAACGAAGTGTTTTCTTTAATTATTGTTTCTGAATTAATTCAGCTCGGTGTTAGTTTGGACATTTTTGCTGTGAAGTTTATTGTTGGACTTAAAAAAGCAAAAAAGATCCAGTAAAATTATAATGCAACGTACCTGTTTATATTTGCCATCAAATATCCTGTAAATATTTACAGGATATTTGGAAGAAAAAATACTATTAAATCACTCATAAGCATATACAAGAAACAATGAGAATAAGTCCTTCTCCAAGCACAAGAGCTTAGTCTCTTTATTGGAGAGAACAGCGTAACTTAAGATTGTCAAAAGTAGAAATGTCTAGCAAATGAACTAAATTATTTTTTTAAAAAACATGTTTCCATATTCTTCCTTCCTTTTATTTTAACCCTTGCATAGGGCAAGGCATAGGGCATTAATGGTGCATAGGGCAATGCATCGTTGCGACGCAGTGTTATCTTAATCATTGATTGCATAAAGGCAAGGTGATCAGCCCTGAGCTTCTTGTACTAGTCCAGAGTGATATTAAATAAATATGAGAGTGAAAATCACCCATGTTTATTTTGTCCTCCCCTGGAAATCGAACCCGGGGCCTCCAGCACGGTAGCCAAGCGCGCTGACCTCTAAACTACGGAGGAGGCGGTAACGGTTTTCTAGTCAAATAAAACCCGGTTGCTGGTCAAATAAAATTCATCTGGAAAAATTAAATAGTTGTTATTTTATTCTAAAAATTGCAGTTCCACCAAGAAATGTGTAAAACTTAAATCTAGTAATAATTATAGTTTTTTAAGTGGATAAGTTAAGAGTTAACAGAGATTTAGAACCCTTCTCATCAGTTTTTTTATTACATTATAATTACTTTCGTACTGCGAAAATCCCTAAACTTTAATTGGATACAACTAAACCTTTCTGTAATAGACAACGCAAACATTTCAATTACAGGAATTACATTGTAATGTGTAATATAACTATCTACCCTTTTCAACGAATACATTTTCATGTACTTTTTTTACATACTACCTAAAATACATACACACGTATATTTGGTATTGTTTAGAGATGATCACAGAACAAACTAAAATATTAGAAGTATGGGTATTAACAGGACATAGACCTATCATGGGCTGGTTTAAATCAACATATTATTTACAACATTTTGAGTGTGCCTAAATACTCGTTTACAAATCTGGATTTTCTCCAATTTAGAGTTATTTTTTATATTATTTTTTGACATCTCAATATAGATGAAGAAGAATATGGAGCTCTGGGCATTAACGAGACTAACGACAGTCATAGGCTGGTTTTAAGTGATCACTTTTACACACGTGTAACATTTATCAATTCTACCCATGATTGACAACCACGCTAATCAAATTCTTGGAACTTCAATATATATATTCACAACATTTGAGTGCGTCCAAATACTTGTTCACAAATCTGGATTATCTCCAATTAGGAGTTATTTTTTATATTATTTTTTGACATCTTAATATAGATGAAGAAAAATATGTAAGTGTGGGCAGTTACGGGGCTGACAACCGTCATAGGCTGGTTTTAGTGATCACTTTACACCTGTGAAACATTCACCAAGTCTACCCCATTATTGACAACCACACTGCTCAAATTCTTAGAACTTCAATATGTATTGTTCAAATTCGAAGCTACTGCCCTACATTACCTACTTTTACTTGTATGGTAATGAATATTGTAAAAAATGCACCTTCTCTTATAACTTTTAAGAAACGTCTGAGACGTTACTATTTATCATTAGAATCCTAACTGTCCATCAAACCACCTCCCTTAGTTTTTCCCTCTACCTCCTTCCCTAAACTCCCTTTTTCCTTTGCCCTCTTATTATCATCTTTTGTAATTTTTGTTTTTTTAAATGTTAATTTATTATTTATGTTTTTTTAATGTTCAAGTACTATCTACCCTCTGATTGCAAACGGCTATAAATGGTATCAAACGTTATGATCAATATCTCTACTCTGTTTTTGGTTGGTTGGAAGATATTACTTTTCTAACAATAAGCCCGCCAACGTACTTATTAATTTTCCGTACATTATGTTTAATAATAATAATAAAACCCTTATCCGCACCCCAATGGTGCATAGGGCACTGCTTCATATAAACACAGTGTTATCTTGATCGTTTACACATGAAGGAAAGGTGATCAGCCCTCCGCTTCAGGTACCAGTCCAGGGTAATATTGAACATTATGTTTAAATTAATAAATAAATATTCAAGCCAATAAACCGGTTATAAAATCATCCATAAATCGCGTGTGAGAGGGGGCTATAAAAACGCTACTAAGCGACTCAAATGCACCGTGAAATTAATAAAAATCGAGTCAGGACATTAGGCCCAGTTTTGTTAATCCTTTTTAGGCATGTTTTTTCCCATCACGTTTAACTATTGATTTTAAACATAACAAAATTCATTCAAACACGTTCATTTGAAGCCGTTTTAGTAAAAAAAATACCTCAATGGCGATTAACGGCATTAACCTTTACGATTAACAATTTTAACATTGAAAAACCTTACGTATTTTTTTCATTTACACACACATGAAAACCTAAGAAAGCTTGGCGTTATCAAGTATTTCAAATACTTGAAAGTGGTCAGGTCAGGAGTCGGAATAATCGGAAGATACTATATGTATAAGCGTGATGCGGATGATGATTTAGCGAGTGTTTTTTCCTAGAATTTTCACTCATGAATTACATGAAATTATAGTAACTTTAAACATAAAGAGTAAATCCACTCACAAGTAGGCATAGGCTATGAAACTCAAAAAGTTGAAGTCTGAGTAGGGTCATGATAAGCGGTGTTGCCTAAGCCGTAGCTAGATTTCAGAGTCACTTGGACGTTAGGTTATTCAAAAAAAATTATGTATGATGCAGTTTGGTGTGCGTGGCGTTTTATTCTCTCTGCCCACCCCTGTGGGGAAGCGGCTTGATAATTTGTTAGTTTTATTTATTTAAAAAATAATCATTAAAAAAACATTGCGAATTTTCTGTATATTATTTTTTGGTTCGGCATGAACTTTGTGGAATGACATGTTGATTATTTAAAAAAATATATTGAATATTCGAATACCATTTATTTCGACCAGTTTCGAAAACTACAAATGTATGAATCTACAGTTGAATAGCAAAACAAAAGTAGTCGTGTGTAAAGAAATGAAACTCATCAAGTGGTATTATACAGGTGTTATTTTTTTTTGCAATTCGTATAAAATAATTCATGACTTATCGTGATCTCGACACGCAGAAATACGTGACAGTTATTACGTTTGTCAATCTTTTATCGCGGGAAATTAAACAAAATAATCCTTATGTCTTCCGGCCGCTGGATTTGCGAGCGACAGCACATTTTTTATGCCAGAAATCCTTTCATTAACTCTCAAGTGAAGATGCTTATCTCGGGTAATCTTCAAAGTTATAACTTTACAAACGGAGAAAATGTTTGCACACGTTTGAGAAATAAACCCTTGAAACAGAAGAATTTTATTCATTCTATATCATACTCATACAAGTACCAACATATTAAATTCTTCTTCTTCTCTTCTTCAAACCTTTATCCGCACCCCAATCGTGCATAGGGCTCTGCATTATATAAAAAAATTGTATTGATTTGGCATCATATATCGCTCACTCCTTTCAACAAAGTCATATTTTTAAAAAAATCGTAAATTTTCAGTTGCGCATATTTTCGGAATGCCCAGAAAATGTACCATACCCCAGCAAAATATTTACCCGCTACATTTTGAAGAAAAGGTATTGTTTAATAATTTTTTTGAAACATACTAAATATTTTTCAAAAGGAGAAAAAACATTCAGGTTTTACATAAAAAGATCTGTTACACAGTAAAAAGTTAAATAAGTGACTTGATATTCATTTTTTATACATTTTATTATATTTTTTTAACTTTAAAAACGATCTCCTGAAAAATCAAGTTTTTTTATACATGATGCTGTTGAAAGTAGTGAGTGATATGTGGAATAACACGATGATTGATGCCTTCACACTAAAAGTATGGTCGATCTTAAAATGACCATTAATAATCAATAATAAAATAAATAACTTACCAACTGACTATCACGTCACTTCTCTGCAAAGGTAGACGGAGAGAATAGAACGACACACTAATATCTATTTGCTTACAATTTTTGCCTCTTCCACATTCATGCATTTCCTGATACATACTCGCCGATTATTCCGTTTTTGATCTGACCACTTTAAATATTTGCATACTGGTTTTTATACTCGCATTGCATAGATGTCCAATAATGGGTAGGATGGTGTACATTCAAAAGTATAAATGGATCACTTAAGCCAGCCAAATACCAGGACGCAAACATTAGGATTCTCAGACTTCCATCTTTTTTAAAAGAGAAATATTTGTTTTTTTATTATTTACACAAATATTTCAACTTTATTCCATTTCTGTGAGCCTAAGCGGCTCATTAGTAGAAATGGGTATCAAATTTTGGTAGAGTGGATTCGAACCCAGAAACTCTGACTTAAGAGTCCGTGACACTAACCACGGGACCACAACCCGACACTTCTTTCGGATATAAGCGATAGATGTTTCATTTCAAGTTGAGGTGTCTATATACCCCGAAATTATCCGGAGCATTGGTCTGTATGTTCCCGATAGTTACCTAAGACAGCGTCGGCATAGATTGTTTCACATTCCTATACACAGGACCAATCTGCCGATGGTTATGCCTGTAGGAAGAGCTACCGCTATGTTGAACAATATCTCATTGGATATTGATCTGTTCCATGTGTCTGAAGGAGTTTTCCGAATCGGGATTCTTCTACACCTATGGCAATAGCATTCTTGCATATTTTCGATTTTAATGTATACGCTTTAATTTTTTTTAGTTTGTAATATATGTATGTTAATTGAAAATAAATAAATTTAATTTAATTTAATGGAATCATTATTTTTTGGTTTTCTGTCAATATTTTTAGTCTTAGGTTCAAGAAAATTCAAGCTTTTGATGGAACATCTCTGCATTTCTTTTGAAAATGAGAAAACCAGAAAAACTGACGAGTTTTCCTGGAGAAACGATTCTGACGAAAGACGTCATGGCGTCATTAGCCTTCCGTTCCACTTAATTATATATTTTTAAATATAATTTTTTTCCTGTTAAAAAAATTTTACTGAAGTTATAACAAAAATGAACCAATTACGGGTGTCATTCATAACAGGGGAGCATAAAATTTGGGTACAATAATTTATTAATTTGATTAAAAAGAAAATTGATAATATGAGAAAGGTAAAACTTACTAATTTGCTGACGAACGTTGTCAAATCCAAGTCATGTTTTTTAAAAGAGGTTTATTTGAAATACATTTATTTATTTATGTTTATTGTCCACAAACAATGAAGAACACATGATATTTTATTTATTGTTTCGGCATTAACTTTGTGGTAAGACATGTTACAATGATTAAAGAAAACACTTGTTTTTTACCACTTGAGTTTTATTATAGACTACATGTTTCAGAAGTTAAACTTTCATCATTCAGGTCTGTATAGTAACTAAAACATAAAATATAAAATTGTTCTATAAATAAGGAGAGGGGAAAGTAAGGGGAAGGGGTTAGTCAAGGGGTGGAGTTTGAAAACAAAGGAAAAATGGAAAGCAATGGTGAAGAATTTTGAAACAAAATATTAAATAATATATTTAGTTATTATACAGAACTGAATGATGGAAGTTTAACTTCTGAAACATGTAGTCTATAATAAAACTCAAGTGGTAAAAAACGAAGTGTTTTCTTTAATCATTAAGAACACATGACATGAAATAAAAACAGTGCAATACAAATGGATTTTTTTTTCTTTCTTGATGAGCCCTCTGACCTCCACTACTCGATATAGGCCTCTTCCCCTTCTTTTCATTTCCTTCGGTTGGTTGCTGCTTGCAGCCAGTTTTCACCCCCCACAGCGACAATATGGTCACACCATTTCTTTTGGGGTCTTTCGACACCTCTTTTGTTCTCCCGAGGTGTCCATCGTTGAATTTTTGGGGTCCATCTTGTGGGGTCCTATCTTGCAATATGTCCTGCCCACTGCCATTTGAGTTTTGCCACGCGATCCATGATGTCCTCTACATTGTTTTTTATTTTTATTTTATCCCTCAGGCTATAAAACCAAGCATGGATCTTTTCATGGATCGCTGTGTGCACTTGAGTTTCTCTATATTTCTTTTTATCAGAGCCATAGTCTCTAGTGCATATGGGCTTACTGGCAGTGTGCAGGATTCATAAACTTTTTCAAAAACAAGGCGGAAACTCTTTATTTTATAGAATCTGTTTGAGTTTTCCAAAAGCCACCCAATTTGGTCATATTCCTATTATCATTTAAATGTGTTTCATCAATTTTATGAGAACACAACAAAGTTACAGAATCAAGTAAAAAAAGTAGTAACAATAAAAAGTAATGAAATAGAAAATAGTACAAATTAAAAGCGAAAT
Source organism: Brachycentrus maculatus (assembly GCF_059751285.1). NCBI lineage: Eukaryota > Metazoa > Arthropoda > Insecta > Trichoptera > Brachycentridae > Brachycentrus > Brachycentrus maculatus. The sequence goes on from NW_028282065.1 coordinate 35,783, forward strand.
TAAACTAAACTATAAGATTATGATGGAAAATTCAAGACTCCTTTTCAGTTCGATTTCAACAATCTGGTAATAGATGGCTTTTATCATTATCAATCTAATTTTTATTTTTGAATTGCCTAACGTCCAAGTGACTCTGAAATCTAGCTACGGCTTATACACCACGGCTTATCATGACCCTACTTAGGCTTCAACTTTTTAAGTTTCATAGCCTATGCCTACTCGTGAGTGGATGTACTCTTTATGTTTAAAATTACTATAATTTCTTGTAATTCATGAGCGAAAATTCTAGGCAAAAATACTCGCTTATTAATCTAACTATAACCATTTTTATATTTTTTTATGTACAAGCTCTATAAAACCTACCCACACAAACAAAATAAAATAAATTATTATATTTAAAAGTGATCTGAATTATTAGTTATCTATGTCAAAATTAAATGAAATGGTTTTTTGATGTCTTTTTTTTAATAAAAATTGTGACCGATGAAAGTTCTCGAAAAATTTCACTCGGACCTACCTTGACACGATTCTTTATTTTTTACATTTTTTTATTTTATCCCGGCCTAAAGTTCCATTTTAAAAATTAAATTAACCCTTAGCAAAGTTTTTTGATTAATTCCGTTGTTTTTTCTTCAAATTTACCCCGCCATATAAAATTCAAAGTGGTATTCATGCGAGAATATTGATTGAATTAGCTTGTCAATTTGATTTTTAATTAATTTTATCATAAAAAAATCCTCCGCTGAGAATTGCTTGGCAAAAAGTTTTCCAGACGTTCGATATCGGGTTGGTCTGCCTACTTTTTTTTTCTTTTTTTATTGCAGCACATAATTGTATTTTTTTTAAATAACCATCTGTGCCCAGCCACCCGTTGCTATGCCTCAGTCTAGCTAAATGGAAAAGAAGGCAAATAGTGAGCAGACATTTATAATATGTGCAATTTCACAATTCCTCTTAAGCAATTTTAAAAATCTTTGCATCAACAATGATATCGAAAATATTTAAATTTGTAATAATGATTTTAAAAATATTGAATTTGAAAAGTGTTAAGCAGCACGCTGTCTACCATGAGCAACGTTTGGTATAGGTTGTTTTGCTGTTACATTCAACAGATAGCCTTAATAATAATAATAATAAAATTATATATATATATAAATACATATATATATATATATATATATATATATATATATATATGTATATATATATATATATATATATATATATATAATATATATATATATATATATATATATATATATATATATATATACATTAGATTATTTATTACTGCTTCCATAGTGCAATGGTTAGCACGCTCGGCAAGATAACGCTGCGTTTACATGGTGCAGTGCTCTATGCACCATCAGGGTGTAGATAAGGGTTTGAAAAACTGAACATTATTTATAGCAAAATCATTTTTTACTCCACAAAATTAATGCCAATTCAGTAAATAATTTGATAGACCATTTCATCGGAAATCGAGGCCTTAGCTCTGTTTATTACCCGACTACTGTACTTTATTCATTTTAACCCTTTCAGCTTAGCGTCAAACGAAACGAGACTTCATGTAGCCGTAACTCGACTTGAAGACTACAATTAAAGGCTTAGGGTCTTAAATTGAAGAGGGTTAATGTCACTGCACCACGCCACAAACGCCAGTTACTTCCTTCCTACGTGCTACGGAGTATAGACATCTAATCTCTTGAGAATGCTGTTTCCCTGGTATCCTAGCTCTGGGTTAAAATAAAAGCACCGGCGCGTAAAAGCGATATTCTTTTTTCTTTTAACCCTCATCTGCACTCAATATTGCAAAGGGCACTGCATAATATCGACTTGATCTTTGACTGCATGCATGTAAGATAGCGTGGAGAACCAGCTTGCAAAGCATGCGAAGCGAAAATTTAAAGAAAATGTAAAAAAATTGAACCCCGATTTTTCATTTAATATCTTTTAATGTCCCTGTCACTGCCAATCTAAATAAATACAAATTAGGAATACCATCACCAAGTTTCTAGAAGTGCCTCGGTGTAGACAGTGAAAGGGATTAGTATTTAGTTACATAGATCAATTAGTCAGCTAGATCCATTCCCGACTAGCACAGCCGACAGACACGGAACAGTGCAAAGACATTTGCAGAAAATGCTCAACCATCGCATTTCCTACTCGATTATTTCAACCTGGTTCGACTGTAATATAAATAATGATATCTAAAAGCTCCTTTGTTTGTTTCAGGATGTGTCCGTTAGCCCTGCTGGCGCTGGTGACGCTGGCCGCCTGCGCCGACCCTGCGCCGGCCCCCGACGTGCCCGAGGCGCCCGAGGCGCCCGCCGCGCCCGATCCGCCCCTGCACAAGCGCTCTCCTTCACCCGCCGAATACAGCGCCGGACTGGGCAAGAGGCGCGCCTACACCTACGTGTCCGAGTACAAGCGCCTGCCCGTGTACAACTTCGGGCTCGGCAAGCGCTCAGCCGGCGAGGAAGGCCTCGAGGAGGTGGATGCGGAGCCGGCCGAGGAGTGGAGCGAGGACGCCGACGCTGACGTCACGGATGCAGACAGCGACGAAGAGGCGGACAATGAAATCGACGATGAGTCTACGGATAGCGATGATGAAGATTTATATGGTGGGTATTTATTCCGAATGAGTGAAGAAAGAATCTATTATTTTGAGAAAGTGAAAAGACTTTGTGTTTTGATCCACTCATATTTTTACTAACCAACTAGTTTCAGCAACAACCTGTTGCCCTCTTCAGGGATCAAAACAAAATCTCTTTTTATTTTTAAAAATAATATATCAATATGATCCACAAAGTTAATGCTTTCAATATTCAAAACATAAGAAAGTATCTTCTTATTCGTGTACCTTGTTAAGTCCCCCAAACTCTGGCGATCTGCGCCTTCCGGAACATCCGATTCATTGCATCCGCCTTTAGGCAGTGGTGGGATTCAACCGGTTCGCTAGAACCGGAGCCGAAAATTTTTAGACTTCGCCGAACCGGTCCTTAACCCTTTGTTGTCACATAATATTCCAATTGAGATCATGTATCGGGGCACACTCGGTTTACTTGGTACACCGAGTTGTAAAAATATTTTAACCTCACGAAGATAAAAAAATATTGGAAAGATGAAAAAAATAGTGTAAAAATTCAGTTAAGTTATTGCACTTAGTAAACAGAATATCGTGACAGATATACGCTTCAAAAAATGTATGAGTTAATAATGTTTTCCTTTCTATAACTTGTCGGTCTCCCATAGGGCCAGAATGAGATAGAAACATTTTTTTTTTTTAAAACCCTTATCCGCACCCCAATGATGCATAGGGCACTGCGTCATATAAACGCAGTGTTATCTTGATCGTTTACACATGAAGGAAAGGTGATCAGCCCTCCGCTTCAGGTACCAATCCAGAGTAATAATATTGAATAAATATTACTGTGAAAAAATCACTTATATTTATTTTACCCCCCTTGGGAATCGAACCCGGGACCTCCAGAACGGTAGCCGAGAGTGCTGACCATTACACTACGGAGGCGGACAAAAACATTTAATACATAAAATACTATTTTTTACAGGGAGGGGGTAGGGGTAGTAAGTACCTAAAGGGCGAACCAGTTCTTGAAATTTTTTAATCCCATCACTGCCTTTAGGGTCCAGGTCTCAGAGCCATATAGCAGAACGGACCACACATAGCATTTCACGAGTCTCGAAGTTTAATGTTTAGATTGCAGAAGAGCACCCTCAATTTATTGAATCCAACTCCAGCAACGCGAATAAAGGATTGTTAATAAAAAAAAATAATAAAATAATGCACACATTTCTTGTTTGCATAATTTCACAACGAAGTAATGAAAATATCCTTTTGAAAATAGTCTCTCGAGTTCGATTCCTAAGGAACGAAATACAGCTTTACTATTCAATAAAGGCAAAATAAAGGAATTGGTAAATAATCCAGAGTTAATATTATGAAAATTGTAAAATGTTAATATTCATAATTTTTTTCTCTTTTTTGTGTGTATATTAGGTTAAAATCGTTAAAAACAAAAAAAAATGTATTAAAAAAGAACTGCACCGACAAGACAATCAAGTTGGCTTGGTGGGTCTCTGCAAAAAAAAGTTCTAAATATGCATAAATTGTGATTTAAATAAATGTATACAAATAAAAATAATAATAAAAAAATTACACATTTCCAAACTTACTTGGTCCAATACCAAAGATTTCTTGTTACTTACTAACAAAAAGGGATGTTGTTATTGTGCTCAGAATTTCAGTTTCAATTAACTAATAAACCTTCATTTTTCTTTGTAGCCGCCCACCAGAAAAGAGCTCGCCCATACGGATTTGGACTCGGGAAGAGGTCAGACGCCCCGGAAGAAGACAAGAGACTCGCCAAAGGATACGAGTTCGGACTCGGCAAAAGGATTCCATCTTACCAATTTGGTCTAGGCAGAAGGTCTCCTTACGAATTCGGTTTGGGTAAAAGAGCAGCGTACGAGTTTGGACTGGGGAAAAGAATGCCGTCTTACGAATTTGGACTTGGAAAGAGAATGCCATCTTATGAATTTGGACTGGGGAAAAGGATGCCGTCTTACGAATTTGGACTGGGGAAAAGGATGCCGTCTTACGAATTTGGACTGGGGAAAAGGATGCCGTCTTACGAATTTGGACTGGGAAAAAGAATGCCGTCTTACGAATTTGGACTCGGAAAAAGAATGCCGTCTTACGAATTTGGACTCGGGAAAAGAATGCAGTCATACGAATTCGGATTGGGTAAAAGGATGCCATCGTATGAATTTGGACTTGGAAAGAGGTCGCCCGCGTACGAGTTTGGACTGGGAAAAAGATCACCCGCGTACGAGTTTGGACTGGGAAAGAGGTCGCCCGCGTACGAGTTTGGACTGGGAAAAAGATCACCCGCGTACGAGTTTGGACTGGGAAAGAGATCACCCGCGTACGAGTTTGGACTGGGAAAGAGATCACCCGCGTACGAATTCGGCCTAGGCAAGAGAATGCCGTCTTATGAATTTGGACTCGGTAAGAGGGCGAACTACGAGTTTGGGCTAGGCAAGAAGGCTATTGGAATGGGGAAGAGGCTACCTCTGGCACTCTACGACTACTACGGCCTGGGCAAGAGACAGCGAGACCTGAATAGGTTCAGCTTCGGCCTCGGCAAGCGATCGGATACCGACTCTTAAAGCGACCTCCTCCTGCTGCTAGGAAGGATCTGTTAACTTACTCTAGTAAATTTTGTGAGATTTATTACTACATAACAGAGATTACAGTTTAAGCCAACTGGGAAATTTCAAAGGAGACATCTTTAGTCAATTTGTTAAAGGTGCTCCGATACTCTTTATTATCTAGAAACTACTATAATATGGTTAATATTTATTAGCAGTTACCGCGGAATGACTTGTTTTATTGCCAAACTACAGGATGTTCACCAAATAACATTTTTTTATAATTTATAAATTAATTAACTACTTTATAAAAAAACCCTCTTGAAATGACGTATTTACCTATTAAAAATTAAAAATATATTTGTAAATATTTTTTGGGTTATATATCGCTCACTTCTTTCAACAACGTCATATATCAAAAATCGTCAATTTTCAGTTATGCATGTTTTCGGAATGCCCATAAAATGTACTATATCCCAGCAAAAGCGGCATTTAAAAAACATAATATTTTCCCACTACAGGGCAGAAAGTGTTGTTTTTGCATTTTGAAGAAAAGGTATTGTTTAATTATTTTTTTTAAATATACTCAATATTTTTCAAATGGAGAAAAAACATTCAGGTTTTACCTAAAAAGATTTGTAGCACAGTAAAAAGTTCAATAAGTAGCTTGATTTTTTTTTAATACATTTTATTATATTTTTTAACTTTAAAAACGATCTCCTGAAAAATGAAGTTTTTGCTATATGACGTTGTTGAAAGGAGTGAGCGAAATATGATAATTTGATGACTGGATGCATAATTAATATGGCTTAAACATTATATTTTTTTATTGTTTCGGCATTAACTTTGTGGTAAGACATGTTACAATGATTAAAGAAAACACTTCGTTTTTTACCACTTGAGTTTTATTACAGACTACATGTTTCAGAAGTTAAACTTCCATCATTCAGGTCTGTATAATAACTAACTAGTTAGTTATTATACAGACCTGAATGATGGAAGTTTAACTTCTGAAACATGTAGTCTGTAATAAAACTCAAGTGGTAAAAAACGAAGTGTTTTCTTTAATCATTGGCTTAAACTTGTTTTGTTATTTGAAATAAAATAAACAGCATCAGTCAATCATTACGTGATTTATTCTTTAACAAAATGTAAGGTAAGGCGTTTAAAAACCCAATTTTAAATAATATTTTTATAAGTGTTGTTTTTGATCTTTTAATATATATTATATGACATATTTAAACATGTATGGGTATATTGCATACCTGTATTATTGAAAAATAAATTATTATACACTGTGTAAAGGCAAAACTGTGCTTTTTGAATTATTTTATGACTAATTGTAATATTAAGCAGTAGATATATTAATGTGAATTTTGTGTACAAATTATGTAATTCCTAAATACACAGCAAGCATGAGAAAACGTTATCAAAGTTTCAGTTCTCATGCACAAAACCAGTTTCTATAATATTATTTCTATTTTATTCCCCTTCTTTGACTCCTCCGTGATACTCATAAAGCTACAATGATTAAAGAAAACACTTCGTTTTTTACCACTTGAGTTTTATTATAGACTACATGTTATTATACAGACCTGAATGATGGAAGTTTAACTTCTGAAACATGTAGTCTATAATAAAACTCAAGTGGTAAAAAACGAAGTGTTTTCTTTAATCATTGTAACATGTCTTACCACAAAGTTAATGCCGAAACAATAAATCTCATAAAGCTATATACGATAAAATGCATTGATTTGACATCATCTTTGTGGGATAACACGATGATTTCAATATAAAAACAAAACACTTGTATAATACCAGTTTTTTGAGTTTATTTATGTTAACACGACTAGATTTGAGAACTACAGATGTTCTCATCAACAAGTGAAAACAAAAACATTCATTTTGTATTGATTTCAATTTACATATAGAAATAAAACGCTCGTATAAGACCAGTTTTTTTTAGTTTATTCATGTTCAGAGAACTAAATACATTCTAACCCTTATCCGCACCCAATGGTGCATAGGGCACTGAAGCAGTGCTATCTTGATCGTTACTTACATGAATGCAAGATGATCACTCTTACGCCTCAGGGACCAGTCCAGAGTAATGTTAAATAAATATTATAGTGTAGAATTACTAATATTTATTTTCACCTTCCCTGGGAATCAAACCCGGGACAACACGCTAATCATTACACCGCGAAGGCGGACAAAAATTCTCAAAACTAGTAGTGTTTACATTAATATTTATACTAAAAAAATGGTCTTATATAACTGTTTCACTTTTGGCCATCGGATCCGTGAAAGTTCATAAGGAACTGTCACGAGAGGTGGTATCATACATGACAAAAATAGTGAATCTTCTTCTGGAGGAACGGAAGGCCTATTAACGACAGTCAACAGTCCGGCTTCTCTTGAGGAGTTTTACGTGGTTTCCTCCCAGCAATGAGCAAATGCTGACAAGTTCCTGATTGGCCCACACTAGATAATCCCTCCTGTTCCCAACGCAGATTAAAATAAAACATATTTTATTACGTTAGAAGAAACAAAAATTCACTTAATGATCTATAATAATAATAATAATAATAATAAAACCCTTATCCGCACCCCAATGGTGCATAGGGCACTGCGTCATATAAACGCAATGTTATCTTAATCGTTTACACATGAAGGAAAGGTGATCAGCCCTCCGCTTCAGGGTAATATTGAATAAATATGACAGTGAAAAAATCACTTATATTTATTTTACCCCCCTTGGGAATCGAACCCGGGACCTCCAGAACGGTAGCCGGGCGTGCTGACCATTACACTACGGAGGCGGACAAGATCTATAAACCTTGTACATAATAAGCAAGGTAAATAATAAATGCAATTCCCATCTAAAAGAGAAGGAGAGAGAACACTACAGCGGCATGCACAAATTAAAATAAAACACAATTCGTTTAATATCAGTTTATTCATCCACAATTTGTGTAAATCCTCAAAATACGGGTAATCTTGAGAATTGGAAATTATTCAGCTATTACATAAATATATATATACACACTCCTCCTCTTCGAGGCTCTATATCAGTGGTTCTTAACCGTGTTGGAGGTACCTAACCCCATCAGATTCATATGTGAATTCGCCGAACCCGTAATTGGAAAAATGTATAGCTAGATTGATATATTCCTTTCAAATGATATACTAGATCTTTTGGATAAATTAATATATCATACGTTTTGTATGAAATGTTAAATCAAACACCGTTTCGTGTCGGGTTGTGGTCCCGTGGTTAGTGTCGCAGAAGTCAGAGTTTCTCGGTTCGAACCCACTCTACCACAATTTGTTACCTATTTCTAATAATGAGCCGCTTAGGCTCACAGAAATAGTATGAAATTGATCTACTTGTATCAATAATAAAATCACACATACTTCTTTCTTTTTTTTTTAAAACACCGATTTTTTGACCCTACTAAGTTGTATTTTATTTGTTAAAAAACATAAAAAATAAATTTTGTGACAATGGTTTCGCCTAGTTATGCCATTTTCAAATGAATGTCAGACATTCATTTGAAAATGCCATAACTGGGTGAAAAAATTGTCACAAAATATATTTTTATGTGTTTTTTAACATTAAAATACAACTTAGTAGACTCAAAAAATCAGTGTTTGATTCAACATTTAATACACAAATTCAAATGGAGTTCTACAAATTGAACGCCAAATCTATAAATATATCAATAATATACCATACGTTGAATCATTTTTCATAATATTTGATACATTCCTTTCAAATAATATACTAGATCAATTGGATAAATGAATATATCGTACGTTGTATCATTTTTCATAATAACAATAAGTCGGGTGTGTGTTTTGACCTCCGCCAAACCCGAAGACTGACTCACCGCAACCCTCGGGGTTCCATCGAACCCAGGTTAAGAACCACTGATCTAGATAATAATATATAGTACATTCAATTGGAAAAGGAGAATAAACAATTCACAAAGCAAACTGGTGTGCATTACAATCTCCACAATAATGCCACATGAATATAGGCACTTTGCATCTCTAAGCGTTCAGCCTTTATTACTCAAAAAAAAATAGCCCAAAATTCCAGCTAATAATGGCCCTTCTATCAATTTGATCAGTGAACGCAGAATGTATTACATATAATTAGTTATTTATTAATTTCATCAAATGATTCGGCAGTCACTTTGTGGTAAAACATATCCATTTTTAATTTAAGCTTCACTTGGTAAATACCATTATTTCTTAAAATCTATTGTGACACGTGTTTCGATACATTCCGCATCATTTTCAAACACCGTATGTGAAGCTAATTCTATATTTTAATTGGGTCCTTGGGACGTTGAAGGTTGAAGAGGGGATAGGAGCTGTTTCTTATTTTTATTTGTATATTTAAAATATATATATATATATATATATATATATATATATATATATATACCGTAAAGTGGGTATACATTGCACCAAAATACTGCATTTTTTCAAAAAATTGTCTATTCAGATCAGGTTTTTTACTTTTTCTGAGGTTTCAACTATTGCAATGTAAAAACACATATACCTGTAACATGTCTGACACATTTTTAAATTTTTATCTATTTTGCCTATATTTTTTTTTAATATTTATATTTTGGTGCAAAGTATCCCGGGGTAAAGTACAACTTTGCACCATGATATTTTCTCTACACTTTTCGTACTAGAATCCAAATTGATGCAAAGTAAAGGCTATCCTACAAGTTTCGTTGCACCTTATGAAGGGTTTTGGCTCACAGTTCGCTAAATGCAGATTATAATATTGTATAATTATGGAAAAATAAGACAGTTGATAGAAATTTAAAAAAAAATATATTGAAAAATCTAACAAAAATGATCTTTTTTTCCAATACTGAAGGTTTAAAATTATATAAAATAAAAGGTGGATATTAAAACATATCGTACTACATAGGTAATAGGAATTAAAATTAAATTAGGTCTAAATATGGTCAAGTTCCGGGACGGTAAAGAAACCCCTTTTGGATTGCATTTTCGGTTCTTTTATGGAACCCACTACATCCTTCCAAGAATATTGAAGAAAGTCATCCTTCATCGGCCACTTCCACGATTTGAGACTCTCCTGCATGGATTTAACAGCTCTGTCTTTCTTTATTGTCAAAATCTGTCCCGGAAATTTTTCTCCTTCATAATGAAATACAACATATTCTCCCACCTTCTTTTTTACTGGTCCTAATGAAACGGAAGAACAAATACGATAACTGGTTTCAGTCATCGTTTTTGTTCTTCTCCCTCTTCCTCAAAGCTTCCGTGTGAACTATTATCAGTTAATGCTAAATATGCTGGAAGTTTCGATGCGGAAGATGGGATCATTGATGTAGTTGGTTCAGGTAGCATTTGTGTCTCGTCAACGTTCATTTCGACATTTGGATCGTGAGCAATGCTCTTACCTGGTTCTATCGGTATCGTTTTCCTGCGTTTTAAGACTGAATTCTTTGGGTTGAATCTGTTTTCTTCCAAAAACTGTTGAAAACTCTGGCGCACGTCATCGTCATACGCTTTTAATGGCAACCGATTAAGCAACTGACTAGTTTTAGTAACAGTCAAGGTTTTATGTCTTTGCAAAAATGATCTTATCCATTCAGAGCCTGGTACGTTGCTCTTTAATATTCGTATTCTTCTGCCAAATCTATTCAAATAGGCTATAAGAATGTAGCGAATGTTAAAAACACTCACTGGGAAACCGTACTCATTCATGTCTACTATGCAGTTTACGAAAGATTACTCTTCGCCCTTGTCACATATCGGAGGTTTTCCCACAGGTTTTGTGTGCTGACCTTTGAGCTTATAGTTAATCGTCTTTCTGGGGATTTTGAAAATTTCTTCAGCCTTTCTTTGACTGATTGTACTATTTCGAATGGCCTCCAAACACTGCTCCACTCTCTGCTGTTTGTGTGTTCTTGACATTTTTGAAAAAAATATACCATCAGGAATTAAGTAAGTACACAAAACCTATAGATATTTAGCAAAAATGTCAAGTTGTATTAGCCGTTTTAAGACTTTTCATCAAATTAATTAACTATGGCCTTTTGTGGATACTTTGCACCTGGTGCAATGTTACCCCAAATGTGGTCAATACAAGTCAGTTCTTAAAAAAATATTATTTTTACATAAACTAGACAACGTAACTAAAAAATACAGCATTTGAGAAAAGCAGGGCTTACCTACCTACGATTTAGAGACCACTCACTTGTTGTAACTTGTTTCAGTATACTGATTACACTGGATTTTTTCGGACACAATTTTCAGACAGAAAACTTTCTTTACATTCGGACAGGAAAAACGCATTGAAGCAATAGCGACCGACTGTTACTTCTGTAAACCAAAAAGTAGATTGAAGTGCCATCTATCAGAAACAAAAGAAAGTAGAATGAAAAATGACATGTATCAGAGATGACCAGCTCCACAATTTTTTTACAGAAGGTGGTGCAAAGTATCACCCATGGTGCAAAGTATACCCACTTTACGGTATATATATATATATATATATATATATATATATATATATATATATATATATATATATATATATATCTTTTCACTAACAATATATATATATATATAAACCCTTATCCACACCCGAATGGTGCATAAGGCACTGTGTCATGTAAACGCAGTGTTATCTTGATCGTTTTTACACATGAAGGAAAGGTGATCAGCCCTCCGCTTCAGATACCAGTCCATGGTTATATTGAATAAATATTAGTGAAAAAATCACTTGTATTTATTTTACCCCCCTTGGGAATCGAACCCGGGACCTCCAGAACGGTAGCCGAGCGTGCTGACCATCACACTACGGAGGCGGACAAAAATTATTATATAATAACAAAAATTACATAATAACAAAAATTATTATATAATAACAAAAATTATTTATATAATAACTTATAATTAATAATATGACAATGACTAAAGCCTCCCCCATATTGTCTTAATTCCAACTGATAAGAATTAAAAAATAAACATAATAATATTAATTAAACAAATAAATAAAAATAACAAACAGCTCCTATGCCTCCTCTTCAACGTCCCAAAGACGCAACTCTAAAATTTAGAATTAGCTTCACATGGGGTGTTTGAAAATGATGCAGAATGCATCGAAACACGTGTCTTCTTCTTCTTATTATTATTATAGGCCTTGCGGCCTGTTTTTAAGAGGGATTAGCTTCCTGCGACGTCGATTCCCAGCTATCGACCCATCTCTTTGGTGGTCTGCCCGGGAGTCGTCTACCATGGGGAGTCGTCTACCACGAAACACGTGTCACAATAGATATCAAGGAATAGTTGTATTTACTAAGTAAAACTTAAAATAAAAATAGATATTCATCGTTTCGGCACTCACTATAGGGTAAGACGTATGATGTATAAATCAAACCTAAGGGAAAATGCCATAAGTGTTGATTGTGAAAAATTATTTTGCGTACGGTAAACGACGATGCGGATGAAACAAACATCGATGAACAACGATGAAATGACTATGTTACGTCGATTTAATATTAAAAATAGACCGATTTATTTACAATCAATTATCTGCATGATAATCAGAATTAATAATAAATTAATAATAATTGAGTATCAGAACAGAAATGACAGAGATTGGCAGTGTCGCGAACCAAATGACTAGATCACTTCTTACACTATTTATTGATTTGGCATGAAGATAATTTGAATATGATATAAAAATAAAACACGTTTATAAGACCGATTTAGAGTTTATTAATGTAAACACGACTAGTTTTGAGAACTACAGATGTTCTCATGAACAGAAGAAAATACAAACAGTTTATATTATCAAGTGTTGATGACAACTTATGTAATTCTCAAAACTAGTGTGTAAACATGTAAATTTAAATTTATCAATGTAAATTGATTAACTCTAAACTGGTCTTTTACAAGTATTTTATTTTTATATTTAAATATCACTTCTTGTCCACCTCCATAGTGTAGCAATTAGTGCGTTTGGCTACCGTACTGGAGGTCCTGGGTTCGATTCTCAGGGGTGTCAGAATAAATACATAAGTGATTTTTTTAATTGAATGTTTCACAAGTGTATAAAGTGATCGCTTAAGCCAGCCAAATGCCAGGTAATAATCCTTGGGATGCTCAGACTTCCATCTTCTTTCATATTTAAAAGATTGATAGATGTTTCATATCAAGTTGAGACACCTATAATATTGACATGTCATCCATAGGATGAATAATCCATTGTCTGATATAATTAATAATATTAATATCGTTAAAAATTAAGTATTTTTCCAAAGCTATAATGCCCCGGCTAGACTTGTCTGTTTGTGCCTTAAGTACAGTAATGTATATAATATATATAAAACCCTTATCCGCACCCCAATGGTGCATAGGGCACTGCTTCATATGAACACAGTGTTATCTTGATCGTTTACACACGAAGGAAAGGTGATCAGCCCTCCGCTTCAGGTACCAGTCCAGGGTAATATTGAATAAATATTACAGTGAAAAAATCACTTATATTTATTTGACCCCCCTGGGAATCGAACCCGGGACCTCCAGAACGGTAGCCGAGCACGCTGACCATTACACTACAGAGGCGGACAAAATGTAATGTACTAGTACAATAAGTATCAATGCACTAATGTACAATACGCTGACGTACTAGGGCAATTATGTACTAGCGCAATAAGTGTCAACGCACTAATGTATGATACGCTGACGTACCAGGGCACTAATGTACTAGCGCAATAAGTGTCAATGCACTAATGTACAATACCCTGACGTACCAGGGCACTAATGGACTAGTGGACTAGTATAGTGGAAGGCGACACTGCAACTACATAGGAAAGATAACCTAATAACACATAGGAAGTTGCGACACTCTGGGATCACAGGATACACTAAGTATATAAAGCAAATGAGTATTATGTACTAACCTGTGAAGGTATATCTGTATTGAAAGCAAATGAGATATATGAATCAAATCATTTATTGATTCGGCATTTACTTTGTGGAATGAAATATTGATTATTTTTAAAAAAATTAAAAACTTGTATAATACCACATATTGAGTGTTATTTCATTATTCGACAGCTACAACTGTTTTCATAGACAGGTGAATAGTAAAACATAAACATGTCGATGAAAACAACTGCAGTTTTAGAAACTAGTTGTGTGTAATGAAATAAAACTCAATCACTGGTATTATACAAGTGTTTAATTTTTTTTTTTATTTACACGTTAACTGCCACAGCATTTTTCAGAATTCTGGTCTAAAAAGCCGATTCTTTAAAAATATTATTTTATTTATAAATTTTCTGTTCATGTAAGCCAGCATTGATTTTTTGCTCTCTTGCCATGCGCCATCTATCCATATTAGCACTGATATACTAGGAATTTTATCCTAGCTGCAGGAATATGGCAAGTAAACACA